>NW_015169876.1:7230-33387 GCF_001447785.1 Gekko japonicus | reverse complement strand
CCCGGGGCCCGATTCCACCGCGGCGGAAATCGGGCCTCCAAAGTGGGGGATTCCCCGCCCCCCGCCCCCATTTGGCAGCCCTAGTTATGGCAGGTTAGAAAGTTAACCCAAGGCCTGTTGGGTTATAACTGTTTATTTCAGCTGTTGAGTGGATAGCTGAGTTAGTAGTCAGCAACAGGTATACCTCACGCCTGTTGAGACCCAGCTTGGTGTAGGTTGCCAGCCACCTACACCAGTTTGGTGTAGAAGTACAGACTCTAATCTGGGAGAACCAGGTTTGATTCCCCAGTACTCCCCATGTAGCTGCGTGCGTGACCTTGGGTCATTTACAAGTTCTCTCAGAGCTGTTCTCTCAAGAGAAGTTCTCTCAGAGCTCTCTCGCCCCCCCCCACCTCACAGGGTGTCTGTTGTGGGGAGAGGAAGGGAAGGAGATTGTAAGCCGCTCTGGGACTCCAAGCGAAGGGCAGGGTGTTATGTACTGCTGGAGCTTGAGTCTGAGTGAAGTCTCCAAAGGCCTTCAAGGCTATTGGTTGTGTTGCTGGTAACGGCCAATGATATTCGTTGCCTTATATCCAATAGCTGTACTGTAAATAGTTACTTTGCATATAGTTCATGCAAATGAAGGGTCCTAGCTACCTACTTTGTATTGGTTGTTGTTAAAGGTGGGCGTGGGTTTTACAAGTATAAATTGGCTCCTGTTGAGCCTGTGTCTTTGGTTCAGAAGTTCAATAAAGAAGCATGTTGTTATGAAAAGAGCTGCCTCTATACAGAGGGCGGGGTGAAGAAGGGGGCGGGGCTTCACCACGTGACCGCCCCGCCCCCTAGAGGTTCTCTTCCGGAGCTCCATACCTGAGAGCTCCCCCCCGACTAGAGCCCTGGTCCTAGCTACCTACTTTGTATTGGTTGTTGTTAAAGGTGGGCGTGGGTTTTACAAGTATAAATTGGCTCCTGTTGAGCCTGTGTCTTTTGTTCAGAAGTTCAATAAAGAAGCATGTTGTTATGAAAAGAGCTGCCTCAATACTTAATATGGGGTATAAATCCAATCTCTTCCTCTTCTTCTACCAGATGGGCCCTGGAGATCTCCTAGAATTACAACTGATCTCCAAACAACAGTTCCCTGGAGAAAATGGCTGCTTTAGAGAGTGGAGTCTATAGCATTATACTCCACTGAGGTCCCTCCCCTCCCTAAACCCCACCCTCCCCAGGCTCCACCCCTAAATCTCTATGATAGGCTATTCCCATTTGGAGGAATCTGGCAGTGTGGAGGAATCCCATGCAGCCCCCAAAAGTTTTTGTGTATTAATTCCTTCCCCACAAAATGATACTTGGGGGAGAATTTCATCACCACCCCTCCTGGCATTGTTTATTACTTAAAAAGCACATAACAAATAAGGCGTCAGAAGCGGGGGTGAGGGGGGTTAGTCCGCAAAAGCTTCCACTGGAATGAAATTTTGTTAGCTTCTGACGTCATCCACATGGTAGTTTTACTCCACTTTGGCTACTGGAACATCCTCCTCCAGTCATCCACTTTCCCGGTGTTTCCCCTGCTTTGGTCCAAACGTTTTCCCAGAAAGATCGCAGTCCAGGTAGGTTATCGCTATGGCAAATTGTGGCCAAGGGTTTGGAGGCCATAGTGGGATAGTTAAAGCAGAGTCGGCTGATGCTGAATCCTGGTAAGATGGAGGTTCCGTGGCTGGGCGGGAGGGACACAGCATTATGTTTGTGTTTATGAACACATCCGATTACAATGTCAGATTACACAGGGAAGCCATTGAGATTCATAAACGCAAACACAATTTCAACAGGAAAGAAGAGAGTTTAAAAATAACTAGGGCATGGTTTCCTGTCCTGAAAAACACAAAATGCTCTACATCTTACAATAGGGCTACAGATAAGATTAGAATTTCAACAGCCAATCCATATGCAAAAGAACCTCCTCAGGAAAGCTCCTCCATTAGCATGTCACAGCCTGGGGAACTCCTACAAGATAATGACTCAGCCCTACCCCACCTTCCTGAGTAGATATAAATTACCTGCCTACCATTTTTCTCCTCACCTTGACACAGAGAGGACTCCATCTTTCTGTGTTATACCTCTGAGGATGCCAGTCACAGCTGCTGGCGAAACGTCAGGTCCTGCAATGCCAAGACCATGGCCACGCAGCCCGGAAAATCTACAACAACTAATGAACTCCGGCCGTGACAGCCTTCAACAACATACTTTACGCTTTGCTTCGGTTCTGGTTTTTTGACTTCTGGTTGGTTCTACAATCCAAATCCTATTGCATTGTTTATTGAATGTCCCATCTTGTTGATTGTATTGACTCACTCTGTGTAATTTAGCTTGGTCCTTTCCGCATTGGCCTGCCACTCCGGATTTTCTCAGTGTTCCAGTCGAGGCAATTTAAGTCCACGGGGAAAGCAGCATCCAAATAACCTGGGGCAACAGCAGGCTGAAACTGGGCTGACCACTGAAGGGAGGTAACGTAATGCAGAATGGGGGAAAAACCTGGACCAAAAAGAATGTTGAACTCAATTTTAGGGCAGAAATGGGGGGGGGGGGAACTAAAAAGAAGGTTGAATGTGATTTTAGCTCAGAATTGCTTGGAGGGCACCGCGGTGAACACGGATTAAAAGGAGACTGCAGAAAAACTTGAGTCCCAGGGAGAATGGTGGACTATAAATATGTAAAAATCTAAACCATTTTACCATTTTACTACTGCCGTCCCCTTGCGCCCACCGTTTCCCCCGCCACACCACCAAAAGCCGACCAGGAAAGTGTTCCGGCAACCCTAGTGTGGATGCTCCAGGGCTACTGGAGATGCCTCTGTGTCCACAGTGGCCATGAATTCACAACAGAGAATCGTTGTTGCAGGGATTCAGCCTTTATTTCATGTTAACGTTTCAAAGAGCTCTCAGATGAACAGCAGGAAGACCTCTAAATTCAGCGAGAAAATGCACAAGGGCAGATTTAGCAAAGCGGGGGATACGTCTGCTGTAATCACACATCCCAGGCGAATTCCTGTTGGGGCTTGGCATCTGCCAGAACTCTCCCGTTCCAGAAGTCACGGAGTGGGCAGCTGGTGGTCTCGGCTGTCTTTTGCCTCCTTAGCGAGCCGATCCAGAACTCACGCTGCTGCAAAGAGCAGGGAAGAACAGCACAGCAGCTTTGACAGAACGAAACAGCAACCTCCTTCTCTAAAATCTTAAATATTGTTGAGTCTTCCTCCCCTAAGCCGCCACTTCTAAATATGCACAATTGACAAGAAAAAGGGGGACATGCTGTGGGGGGAATGAAGGGTGGTGGGAGAGGAGGTTAGGTGGCGAAGACCCTTAAGAACATAAGAACATAAGAGACCCCAATATTGGATCAGGCCAAAGGCCCATCCAGTCCAACACTCTGTATCCCACGGTGGCCAGAAATCCTTCCTTCCTTCCTTCCTTCCTTCCTTCCTTCCTTCCTTCCTTCCTTCCTTCCTTCCTTCCTTCCTTCCCACAATTCTTCCTTCCGTTTTCCTTTGAGACGGGAATACAAACACAGGCACTCAGTCCCGTAGGCAGAGTTCTCTAGAGAAAGGAGCACCATTACAGATTCAATCGCTGCTTTCTTTGACGAGGAGAATATACAACACAAAAGGTTCCATTTCCCCCCCCTGGGTGCGCCACACTGTTGCACATTTTAGCAACATGACACATTGCAGCGATTAGTGCCAACAGCATGGCATACCCTGAAGAGAAACACAGAAGTATACATTTTACCGATGATGCTGTCCTCCGGATGGCAGCATATTGGTCAGAATAAAACTGTCGGCGGGGGGGATTTCCCACCTCCCCTCACTCTTTTATTTAAAGATCTCACTTGCTTTTTTTTTTATAAAAAAAATAGCTGCTCTTTGAGCATCAGGTCGCCACCGATTCGCAGCTTTTATGGCTTCTCCGAGCTGCAGGAGGAATGGCCTTAAGAATAGAAAATGCATAATGGGTAGAGTTTGACTGTGTAATTGTGCAGGCTGAAAAAGTGTGCTCTAACAACTTCTGCATTATCTACCTTCACTTTTAGAATATGTATTGGAGGGTGGCCTTGAGAGAGCTAATCCTGGGTTCCGCTCTAACAAAACAAATGAAGGTAAATTGCTAGAACAGAAGAAGAGCCATGCTGATCCGTGGTCCATCTAACCCAACGTCCTGTCTCACACAGTGGCCGAACAGTTGCCCTGGAAGGCCAACAAATGGGGCACAGAGACCATTGCTTTCTCTGATGTTGCCACTGGTTGGATGCTGGATGTTGATGCTGGACGTTAGATGCATGAGAGTTGGATGCTGAGGTTGGGTGTTGAGGTTCTCTTTAGTCGTCATGGCTAGTAACCATTGATGGACCTCTCCTCCATGTATCTCATGCTACTTTCAAGACCTCTGTTGTTTTGTAAATGCCATTGGAAGAAAGGGTATAGATCCATGGTAGAGCATATGCTTAGTATGTAGAAGGGTCCAACCTGAAGTCCTCAGCACCTCCAGTTTAAAAGGGATCAGTACCTGCAGTTTTGGAGACCTGCTCATAAGTAGAGTAGAGCAGAGTATAGACTGTTGGTCTGGATGAGCAATGGTGTGACCCAGCACAAGGGGTCACATGTTCTAAAACTAGTACCTTACTGTGTCCAATTGGCTGTGGAGGGGCCATAGGTCAGTGGTAGAGCACATGCTTTGCACATTGTTAGAGAATGAACTTGATATTTACTTTACGGACTATATTTATTGCTACACACAATGGACTGTGCACACACACATAGGCTCAAAGAACTGTACGCTTTAAGTTACCTGTTGTGATGCTACACATAGAAGGTGCCTACACAAGCCTTACACGTGAATAAGGGTTTCAGCTACACAGTTACCATCCTGGTGAAAGAAGCACACACCTCCATTATTGTGAGCAATGAGAAACAACAGCTCTGAGCAGAGACAGCCCCCATTGCTGAACTGCTTGTGGTCACGTACCACCCATCAACTGCTTTGTTCCTGCTTTGGTATTTCCTGCCAAATGGACATTTGGTTATCAATAGAATGGCCAGCTTCATCAGCAACACAATGAAGTTTCCTGACGCCAAGGTTTTCACACCTGTCCAGATGCCATCCTTTGAGTAAGGTTTTAGGTTTCAATATTGGCCACCCCTCTTAGGTATCCTCCCATTCCCCTATGCAACCAATAGGATTGTTTTTGAGACGGTCTAACAGATAGGTGGGTCTACAGGTTGGAACAGGTACCACCGATCTAATGGACCCACTATAAAAGGAAAGGACCATTCACTTGGCCCTTCCTAGCTAGCAATCCCCACAACACCCCCTATCTGCTTTTAATCCCCTTGAGCCCCACTTACTATCCCCAACCCTTGCCTCTACTTTGATCTCTTGATCTGCAGTCAAGAGACCCCCATACAGTCCAGCTAAGTTCTGGTAGTGTGGATCCCTTTATTTTCTATTTCTTCCCAGCCATACTTCATTGGGACAACCAAGCTGCAAGACAGATAAGTATCGCCCATCATCACCCCTACCTGCTAATGCAAACGTGCTTATTTTAATACTGTAATTCTTAGGAACTTGACTGAATGTGTGAGTGCATCAGTATTGTTTGTATGAGATATATTTTCAAGTAAAAGACATCTATTTTAAACCACAACTGCCTCGAATCCGTTACTGGTAACCCTTGGTGGGAACAGGACCTTGGTATAAACTGGCAAGAACCCATTTATAAATTGCCAATTGCTGTAAATAAACCAATTCGGCTAACAACATGAAATTCTCAGTTCAGTCTTCAGGCAGAGAATTTTACATAACAAGGCTGGGATAGATCTCAACGTATCAAGAACCATTTTCGTTGATTGTGCTGGGTTAGACGGGCCACTGATCTGATCCATCATAAGGTAAATTCGCAGCATTGTCCACCAGGTAACAAAATCCGATAATCAATTACCGTTAGGTCTTTCTACAGCTCCACATGCGATAATTTAAACGATGCATCTAGAGTCTGATGATTATATACTGTGTCTGCAAAGAGTTCATTTTTTGCCACTGAAGCACAGCATGTCTAGACAGTCTATAATATGCAAGCTGAAAAGATACCAGTTCTGTAGGCACCAGTGAGAATTCCAATCATCAATTATTTCTGCTTGGCGTCCCTTGATTCCTTCTCAGCATGCTATCATGGATATTTTACACTATAGTCTATACCTAATGGGTCCTGAGCAAAGCCTACGCTGCTTTAATGTGTGTTCTAACCCTTTGTTAGTTTTAAGTTCCAGCTGCAACTCCCCCATCCTGCATCAAACACAGGGTTTCCAACTCCCAGGCGGGGCCTGGAGACCTCCCGGTATTACAACTGGTCACCAGACAATACAGATCAGTTCCCCCGGAGAAAATGGCGGCTTTGGAGGATGGATTCTGTGACACTGTGCCCTGCTGAGGTCCCTCTCCTTCCCAAACCCTCCCCTCCCCAGGCTGCACCCGCAAACTCTGCTGGTATTTCACAACCCAGAACCCCAAACACACACTCATCTTCAAGAAATTGCATTCTGTTGGCACGTAAATAAGGTTGCAGGGTCTAATTTGGGAAATACCTGGAGATTTTGGGGGAAGATCCTGAGGAGGGCAGCGTTGGGGCAGGGGAGGGATCTCAGCAAGATTTAATGTGGACTCTATGGTACCTTACTAGGAGGCCATTTTCTCCAGAAGAACTGATCTCTGTTGCATGGAGATTGGTTGTAATAGCGGTAGCTCTCCAACCACCATCTTGAGGTTGGCAACCATCCATGAAGGGCTGCATTGGGAAGTGGAAGGAAAGGGGATGCTGAAGAGTCCCTGTGTAAGGATGGGAGGCTGAGGGTGGCCTTTGGTGTCCCACGTTTCCAGAAAAGAGGCAAAGGTCAAAAGATCAAGGTCAACATATTTATTTCATCTATTTATTTAAAACATTTCTGTGCCACTTCCCCACCCAAATAGGGTCCCCGAGGCGGCAAGCATCGAAACACTTAACACATTTAAAACATTAAAAGTGGCATTTAAAATTAGTTATATGCAAACATTTAGATGATTCAGTAAAAGCATATAGGCATACATAACCAAATGGAAAAACATGAATTGTGCTCTAGCTCCAATTGCTACAGCCTAGACTTCATGTCTCCACTAATGGAGCCAGTCAGAGATAACTCAATTTATGACCTTTCAATGAATTAACTGATCATCAGCTAGCCAGTTCATAGCATAATGCTTTTAACTAATCAGTGTTGTATTCCAGCATAAGAAGTGAATACCTCAGCTTTTCACTGAATTCGTCTTTGTGCTAATCCAATAATGGGGGGATTCTGCATCTAGCATTCACTCCACATTTTCTCAACTGGGAGGAAACCACATTCAGATACCCCGGGGTAACGCTGTACTGACTGCAAAGTCACCCCTGAACGGCCATAAAACAGCCATAAATCTATGCAGAAGGTACAATAAAATCCGATGATTAAAGAACTCAAAAATGGCATGGAGTGTGGAAGCTACCATAAAATCCAATGATCAAAGGAAGTGAAAGCAGCATGCAATGCAGAGGGTACCATAAAATCATAAGAACATAAGAGATGCCAATGTTGGATCAGGCCAAAGGCCCATCCAATCCAACACTCTGTATCACACAGTGGCCAGAAATACCAGTGCCATCAGAAGGTCCACCAGTGGGGCCAGGACATTAGAAGCCCTCCCACTGTTGACCCCCCCCCCTCAAGCACCAAGTTGACAGAGCATCACTTGAAGTGAAAGCAGCATGCAATGCAGAGGGTACCATAAAATCCAGTGATCAAAGGAAGTGAAAACAGCATGCAATGCAGAGGGGGATTTCTGTTCCAGCATGGGTTTCATAATGGAGGGGAAAGCCAATGCAGAATCAGCCAACGTCAGAGATTCAGCCTGGGATTCTGTGCATGGTGTACAGCCACTGGGTTGAGGGAAGGAGAGATGCAGGGTTGCCGATGCCAAGTTGGAAAATTCCTGGAGATTTGAGGGTGGAGTCTGGGGAGGATGGAGTTTGAGGTGGGGAAGGAGCTCACTGGGGATATGAAACCATAGAGTCCACTCTCCGAAGATGCCAATTTCTCCAGGGGAACAGATCTCTGTAGTCTGGAGATGAGTTGTAATTCTGGGAGATCTCCAGTGAAGGCTGGCAGCTCTAGATAAATGAAGGCCTTCAACAATGGAGTTGGAGGGGGCTGCCACTCCACCTTCATTTCCACTCCTACCTCCCCCCCACACACACATTTGCACTGCCGTTATCTTCTGGCCCCCTATGCACTCACTAGAGCCAGATGAGCTGTTCTCTTTCTCTCCACCAGGCATAGGGTTGCCACATTCTGCCCACCAGCCACTGGTGACATAGCCTGGGCCTTCCTCACACTCCTGGTAAGTCCCCCCATCCCCCGCCAGTTGCCATGTGGAATTCACTGCCGCAGGAAGTTGTGGCAGTGGCAGCTACAAGCACAGACAGCTTCTAGAGGGGATTGGATAAACATGGAGCAGAGGTTCATCAGTGGTTATTAGCCACAAGGTTTAAATAGAATACTGTGTCTACAGCAGTGATGTTCTGTATTCTTGGTGCTTGGGGGGGAGTCACATTTCAGGCAGTGCCTGGCGCTGTTACTCTACACGGGGTCTCCAGAATGTAGAAGTACAATTACAATCAATCACTGCAAATGTCACATTCAGGGCAGAGCCTGGTACTTTTACTCTACCCAGGGTTTTCAGGAGGCACAAATGCAATCACAGTCAATCAAGGCAAGAGATAAGAGCAAGGTCGACAAACAAGCACATAGTCAGGGAGCTGAAGGTTCAATGCACAGAACGGGAGGAACAGGAAGGTCTGGAGCCCAGGGTCCAAAGCTTAGAAGTCAAGGTAGGAGATGGGGTCTGGGGTTCGAGTTTGAAAAGCAAGCACAGGTTATTAGAACAGGGTGCAAGGCAGCAAAGCAAGGTAGTAACCTGTTTGTTAATTGAATCAGCTCACAGAAGTGGTGGCGAGCAAAGCTGCTTCCACACCAAACCTTGTTCAGCATTTTCCTTTTATCTTCCTCATTGGCTGACTCATCCCCCAAAGCCCAGGTGCTGCTACTTAACAGCTTGTCATTCCTGCTCCTGTAAGGACTCTACTCCAGGCATTAGCACTGATTGCTGTTGTACAATTAAATGGGTGCTTCTTCATCTCTCTCAGGCTGTCAACTGCTCTCTCCATCTTCTGCACTCTGCTGGCTCAGGAGAAGCCGGCGGTGACTGATGCTCTGATCTCTGTCCTATTTCTTTTGTCTCCTGCCAGAATGAGCAACTCTCCCTGACGCTTCTTTCACTGCATCTGCTTCTAAATCCAGCTGCTTAGACGGGCATTCCATTGGTGTAGGGCCTGATTCTTCCATTTCCACTTCCTGATTCTTCATCCTCAGAGGACGAGGCAGCTGGCTGGCCCATGACAGGGGACCACAGTGGGAAGGGCTTCTGGAGTATTGGCCCTGCTGGTGGACCTCCTGATAGCACCTGGTTTTTGGCCACTATGTGACAGTGTTGGACTGGATGGGCTATTGGCCTGAGCCGACATGGCTTCTCTTATGTTCTCCCCAGGCTCCACTCCCCAAATGCTCCTGGGGTTTACAAAGGGAAAGGTGGCAACTTCACATGAAGGGAAAGTTTACACCCAGTGTATTTTACCTGGCCTTCAAACTATGCCCAAGAAATACAGGAACCCAACTTTACAAAGATAAATAGCAATAGTTTTCAAAGCCTAGGTTGCAAAACCAAAGAGAGGGAAACAAAGAGCTGATAATTGAAAGCTTCACTGGCCCTGTCCACATTTGGCCTCCTCTGTGCTTCTTTCAGCACAAAACCAGAGGCCTGGTGGGCAGCAATGCTGTAGGGATTAATTAGCTAGTGTTTCCTGTTCATGATTAGTTGAAAAGTGCAGCACTAAGGAGTATAATCATTTCCCAGTTTATAACATGAGTTAGAAGAGAGAGTTTGGACCATGCTGATCTGTGAACATTCTAGGTTTTCCTTCTTCTTCTTTTTTTTTTTTTGAAAAGTAATGATAACAAAAGTCTGGAAATCTCCCCCCCCCCCCCGAGTTATCCTTAGGGTTTTTTTAAACTCCCTTTCCCACTTCTTCTGTGACTTCAAAGACTGTTACAGTTAAAGGCTACAGTGCAGAGCAATGCTCCCTCTAAGCTGTGGAGTCTTGTGAGCAAAAATTCTACTTTGTGAGCTACTGGTGTTAAATTTGTGAGCCAGCGATTTGGCCGCTGCATAAATCAGTTTGCGCTGGAGCTGTCCTTCCCGAGCTAAGACAAAAATGTGTGAGCCGGAGGTTTAAAAACTGTGAGCTAGCTCACACTAACTCAGCTTAGAGGGAACACTGGTGCAGAGTACCAATTGATACAGTCTGATCCTGCGCAGAGAGTTGGTGATAGAAGATTCCATCAAGTCACAGCCAACCCTGTAGGGTTTTCAAGGCAAGAGATACTCAGATTGCCCGGAGTTGTGGGCTTGGGTGTCATCAATATGCAGATAACACCCAGCTATATCTGATGTTGGGCGGCCGGTTGGACTCCACTCCAGATGACCTTCACTTGGCGCTGCAGGCCGTGGCTGGTTGGCTCAGACTGAGTCGGCTGAAATTAAACCCAGCAAAGATGGAGGTCCTGGGCCTGAGTCGGATCGGTCCGGGGTTGGGGCTCCCTCTCCCGACCTTCGATGGGGCGCCGTTGGTGCCAGCGTCAGAGGTTAGGAGTTTGGGTGTGCTCCTGGACTCCTCGTTAACGATGGAGACTCAGGTAGCAGCCACTGCCAAGTCGGCCTTTTACCATCTTCGGCTGGCGTGGCAGTTGGTCCCTTTCCTCGACCGTGATGACCTGGCCACAGTGATCCATGCGACGTTCACCTCGAGGCTAGACTACTGTAACGCTCTCTACATGGGGCTGCCTCTGTCGCAAATTCGGAAGCTGCAACTAGTGCAGAATGCTGCAACCAGGCTGTTGATGGGTCTCCCTAGACCGGGATCACATCCGGCCTGTGCTGAAAGCACTGCACTGGTTGCCAATGGCATACCGGATTCGCTTCAAAGTGCTGGTTCTCACCTTTAAAGTCCTTTATGGTCAGGGACCGGCTTACCTAAGGGACCGCCTTTCCCCGCAGGTTCCCCAAAGGGCACTACGGTTGGGGAGCCGAAACCTCCTGGATATTCCAGGCCCCAAGACCATCAAACTCACTGCGACCAGGGCCAGGGCGTTTTCGGTGGCGGCTCCTGCCTGGTAGAATGAGCTCCCGGAGGAGATCCGGGCCCTGCGGGACCTTGTATAGTTCCGCAGGGCCTGTAAAACGGAGCTCTTCCGCCAGGCTTTTGAGTAGGAGCCGCCGCCACCATTATTCCACCAACGCCTTTTCATCACCGCACTCTACTACCGCAGGTGCAGGTATCATCGAGGGTGTGGGACGTCCCTAGTGGACGACAGGGTTGTGGGGACACATTGCTTCTGTTGTTCAGCTATAACATCTCTAGAACACCATCTTGGTTTTATGATTTGGAGTAGTTATCGGAGCACCGAAAAAGTATTTTTACTAATTTTATTTAACTGTAATATTCTGTATTATTGTATTTTATACTGTTTTTATTGTTATAATCCGGCATTTTGCCCTTGTTAGCCGCCCTGAGCCTTCGGGGAGGGCGGGATATAAATTCAAAGAATAAATAAATAAATAAATAGAAATAATAATAATAGCAACCCTAGTGGTCTCCCATCCAAGTACTAACCAAGGCTGAACCTGCTTAGCTTCCAAGATCTGACAAGATCTGACTAGCCTGGGCCAGGGCTATGCAGAGTTACTCTGCTCAAAATCCTATCAAAATCAATGAGCTTAGATTGGTGCAGTTCTGTTTAGGATCGCACAGCCAGTAGGCACCTCCCACGCTGGCCTCACCTGCCTCATGATGGCAAACAGGAAATAGCCTCAATGTAAAGGAGCAGATGTGATCCCCTCTTTGGAGTCAGAGCTGGCTGGCCAGGCCCGTAGCTATGGTGGGGCATTTGGGGGCCATGCCCCCTTAATTAAAAGGCATGCCCCACAAAAAGCCATCGATATTTTATTTTACATGTTATAACAGCAGCCAGAATCTTATTCGCAACGACATGGAGGACAATGAAAATCCCAACGCTTAATGAGTTGATAACGAAGATTATGGAATGTGCGGAAATGGACAGATTGACAAATATACTAAAAGGAAAAATGGAAGAAGAATTTATGGGACCACGGAGGGCATTTTATGACTGGTTAAAACATAAGTACTAAGAAACTAAGACTAAATGAAGAACAATAAGAAAGATGGTTATAATAGTTGTGAAACTTCCAGGAGAGGTTTTGCATGCAGAATGCTAATTTGGATTTTTTTTATATACAACTCTGTACTCTTCCCCCCCTTCTTTTCCCTTCCCCCCTTTCTATATATAAACTAATAAAACTCTATTTAAAAAAAGCCATGCCAGAAAGCATATGTTAAAATATTGATTAAATCACACTGGCTTAAGTTAATTAACTTAATTAATTTAGCTGCCCCCTAAAAAATTTAAATGCCCCTCCAATGAAAAAAAATCCTGGCTACGGGCCACCCGCTGGGCATTTTACTAGAGCTCTTTCACGACAGGCTGCCCCATAGCCCCAACCAAACAAACAATGGAATGTTTGTAAATGGAAACTTTTGTTGATTGTGAAAAGGTGAAGGAGTTACAATAAGCTTTGATAATGCAAATATATAGTTATTATATCATGGTTGTATTTTGTTGTTTACCATTCCAACCCATGATCTCTTTTCCTTTTAACCTCCAGGTGGTGGCTAGAGACCTTATCTCCAGGCGACAGAGGTCCGTTCACCTGGGGAAAATATCCACTTTGGAAGGTGGACTCTGAGGTATTATACCCCACTGAAGTCCCTCCCCTCGCCAAACCCCGCCCTCCTCAGGCTCCACCCCCAAAATCTCCAGGTATCTCCCAATCTGGAGCTGGCAACCCTACCCCCAGACCCCTCCTTTCCCTCCTTGCGAGTGAGAAATACGGGGATACGTTTCTTTCTTTTTTTGTTGAGGGAATAGGGGAGCATTAATCTGGGGGCGGGAAACGAACCTGTTAAGAGAGAAATCGTTTGTGCACAGACAGGGCGGAGGAGTGGTAAATGGGCTTGGAGGGGGTTGCACAAGTTCATAAGAAGATCCCTGCTGGGCCAGCCCAAAGTCCATCGGTTTCCAGCAGCGGCCGCTGCATCTGGCCTAGTCAATTTCACTGCCCCATTGATTTTTATGGGAGGAGGGGAAATGGCTACCATTTGGAATCCGGGTAGGAATTAATTGGATTTCCTCCATGCAGCCAAGAGCCCCCTTGCCTTCCGCCTCTGTTGCATTTATACAGTTTTGCAAGCTTTCAAAACCCGGGAAGGGCAAGCACTGCAGTTAGTTCGAAGGAGGGAAGTGGTTTCCATTGCTTGTCAGCAAAGGCCAGCTGCCTACAGCCTAGGGTTGCCAACTCCAGGTTGGGAGATTCCTGGAGATTCGGGGGTGGAGCTTGAGGAAGGATGGAATTTGGGAAGGGGAGGGAGCTCCACAGGGATGGGATCCCGTAAATGCCATCCTCCAAAGCTGCCATGTTCTCCAGGGAAATTGATCACCGTAGTCTGGGAATCGGTTGTGATTCCAGAGGATCTCCAGGCCCCAAATGGAAGTCAGCAACTCTAATGCAGCCATAAGAACATAAGAACATAAGAGACGCCAATGTTGGATCAGGCCAAAGGCCCATCCAGTCCAACACTCTGTGTCATACAGTGGCCAGAAATACCAGTGCCATCAGGAGGTCCACCAGTGGGGCCAGGACATTAGAAGCCCTCCCACTGTTGACTCCCCCCCAAGCACCAAGAAGACAGAGCATCACTTGCCCCAGAGCCCCTATCTATACCTTGTGGCTAATAGCCACCAATGGACCTCTGCTCCATATGCTTATCTAATTCCCTTTTGAAGCCGTCCATGCTTGTAGCCGCCACCACTTCCTGTGGCAGTGAATTCCATGTGTTAATCACTCTTTGGGTGAAGAAGTACTTCCTTTTATCCATTCTAACCCGACCACTCAGCAATTTCATTGAGTGCCCACGAGTTCTTATATTGTGAGAAAGGGAGGAAAGTACCTCTTTCCCAAAGAATCTATTCTTCGGCGCTCGGCCTTCCTTATAGTCCAGCTCTCGCAGCCATACATGACTACTGGGAATACCATTGCTTTGACCATGCGGACTTTTGTTGGCAGGGTGATGTCTCTACTTTTTATCATGCTGTTTAGGTTCGCCATCGCTTTCCTCCCAAGGAGCAGGCGTCTTTTAATTTCATGGCTGCAGTCACAGTCTGCGGTGACCTGCTCTATCCCATGCATAATCTTATAAACCTCGATCATGTCACCCCTCAGTCGTCGTTTCTCCAAGCAAAAGAGCCCTAAGTGCTTTAACCTTTCCTCATAGGCCTGGCGTGATCTGGTCCATGGGGTCACGAAGAGTCAGACTCGACTGTGTGACTGAACAAGTTCCAACCCTTTTATCATTCGAGTTGCCCTTTTCTGCACTTTTTCCAAAGCTATAATATCCTTTTTAAGGTGTGGTGACCAGAACTGCACACAGTATTCCAAATGAGGTCACACCATTGATTTATATAGGGACATTATGATATTGGCTGATCTGTTTTCAATACCCTTCCTAATAATCCCCAGGGTAGCATTGGCCTTTTTTATTGCAGTCACACACTGTCTCAACATTTTCAGTGGTTCCACCTATGTCTCTACTAGGCCTCCTTTTACCCTAAATTAACTTGATTGATCTGGCCCATCCCTTCATTTTATGACTCACTCTTTGTAAATTGCCTTGAGTCAAAGTGAGAAAGGCGGACTACAAAGGAATGAATGAATGAATGAATGAATGAATGAATGAATGAATGAATGGAAATCATTGCAACTGCCACTCTGGTGTGAATTCATCCTTCTTGAACATGGGTAGCCTGAAGAAATGCAACAAACACAAAATTGAGCAAACTTTGGAGGATGGTAGAAGGCAGGAGGGACGAGTGTGATGTGGTCCATGGGGTTGCAAAGAGTCAGACTTGACCATGCAACTGAAAAACGAAGAAGAAGAAGAAGAAGCCTGAAGAAAGCATGATCCATGTGATGCTTGACATTCTTCCCCCCCCCATTTTTAAAATGTTTATTAAAAGGAAGTATAACATATCAAGAAATATAATAACTGCAAAACAGTATACAACTGTCCTGAAACTCCAAAATTACAAACCAACCAGTTAGTCATCGATACAGATTTTTACAACATACATCAACAGTCATAACAAACTAAGTTAGTACTAAATCTGATCACCTATACATAGATGCCATGTGAGCTATGATTCCCATAGAATTGCCATAGGGGTCTTTTGGTCCAGACCCACCCAGGCCATGGCAACCATGTGTTCCATGCACCCTTCTGTTGCAGCGCATGGATCAAGAACCAAGCTCCAGGATCCACTTGCGATCCAGAAGTTTGTTACATTGCTTTAAACAGCATTTTTGTGCAAATTATTTATTTCCACCTTGCTTTTCTCCCCAAGGGGGATCCAAAGCTGCTTTACAACATCACTCTCCCTTCCTCCACTTTCTCCTCACAGCTCCCCTATTGCTAGTTCTGGTTTGGGAAATTTCTAGATAATTTGGGGGCGGATCCTTGGGAGGGCGGGGTTTGGGGAGGGGAGGGACCTCAATGTGGATGTGAGGCCATAGAGCAGGGGTGTCGAACTCATTTGTCATGAGGGCCGGATCTGACATAAATGAGACCTTGTTGGGCAGGGGCATGTGTGTCAGGAAATGTAATGCCAGGTAGCGGAGATATAAACTTCATAAAGGACACAAACACAAAGATTTTTTTTTTTACTTAAAAAAATAAACACATGCTTAGAACATTAGCTCTGTAAGCTGCAAACCTACTTTTGATTTATTGACATTCAGCACAGAAATCTCACGCTCAGAGTTCTGAGTCTAGGACCCAGGTTAAAACATGAAATGGCTGAGCGATTAAGAGAGTCTGGCGAAGCAAGCTATGATGCAGCAGCAGCAGCAGCTGCAGAACTGGAAGGAGGACATGGACAGTTCGACTGCGGGCCTGATGGAAGCCCTCCGGGGGCCTGATCCGGCCCCCGGGCCACATGTTTGACATCCCTGCCATAGAGTCTACCTTCCAAAGCAGCTCAATGGTACAACAGCTTATTCTTTGCTTACTTATGGAACCATGTTCATAGCTAAGGTTACCAACTTCAAGTTGGGAAATTCCTGGAAAGTTGAGGGTGAAGCCTGGGAAGGTGCTGAGGGAGCTTAGCAGGGTACAATGCCATAGACCCCACCCTCCAATGCAGCCATGTTCTCTAGGGGAACTGATCTATTCTGTGGTCTAGAAACCACCTGTAATTCCGGGAAATCTTCCCTGAGATCTCCAGGCTGCAGTTGGAGGTTGGCAACCTGGGGAGCCATATCGCGCATTGCTTCTAGAATGAAAAGAAGCATGGCTAAAGCCCCCTGATGAGCCCATTCCAAGAGATGCGGGCTTTGGCTATTCAGTAAACAGCTAAGACACTCTATACATGCTCAGAGACACTTTTTGTCAAAAAAACCCCTCAAAGCTTTAATAATGACATAAAATGATGCCTGGAGATCACTCATAATTCTGGGAGATATCCAGGCCCCACCTGGAGTTTGGCAAACCTACGCAACATAGTGTTATGTTTTGGGACTGTCTGGAACATTCCAGGACTGTTTTTGCCAGAGACGGGCTGAGCTTGGAGCTCTAGAACAATAGCACACCAGGACTCTGGAGGTGACCAATGAGAAAGTTATGTGTCTGACAATAGCCTATGGTTAGTAGTTTTTTGGGGAGTGGATGGGGTATGCATGCTATTTAAACAGGGCCGTTGCCCTGGGTCTTTGTAATTGTTCTGGCTGAATCACTAATAAAGCAGAGCTGATCACTAAGCTTGGGGTCGGACCATCCATGGAACCAGGGCCGGCTCCAGCTTATTTTACCCCCTAGGCGAGGATCCCTTATGCCCCCCCCCCCGTGCATTTTAGGAAGAATAAAAAACACAAATAATCAAGAAACTCCCAGAGTATGGGGCCGGGTGCAGTTTGGTGCCCCTAAGGGCCATCCCGCTCTAGGCGATCGCCTAGTTCGCCTAGTGAGTGAGCCGGCCCTGCATGGAACCCAGTATTGAACCCATAGGTTAGGCTGAATGTGTGTGACTGGCCCAAGGCCACCCGACAAGCTTCCATGGCACAGTGGGGATTTTGAACCTGGGTCTCCCAGATCCTAGTCTGACACTCTAATCCCTATTTATTTATTGTTTGTTTATTTACAAAATTCATAGCCAAAGTGGCTAACAATTTAAAACAAAATAATTACAAAAGTGTGTCATAAAACCAGTGAAGTGCATTGTAAAAGAGGCTGTGATGCTGATAGACACGTATGTATTACACGCTTGAACCCAGAGAAGGAAATACCTGGGAGATGCCACCAAAGAAGGGTTCAGCATCCCAGGGTCTTGGAGTAACAAAGGGGTCCCATTCTAGCTGTGTCTGATGAAGCGAGCAGTGACTCAGGAAAGTTACTGCCCTGCCACAAATTTAGTTACTCTTTTTCCCCCCCAAAAAACAATTTATTAGGATATAATTTTAAAAAATTCAAACATACATCAAAACTTTTATATATATCCATCCCTCCTCCCTTTCCATTCCCCTTTTCGGCTTCCCACAGTGCTCCAACCTCCAGCTCAATTCTTAAATTTTTCCATACCTCCCTTTCTCCTCATTCACAACCACCGGTAACTTATCTTTCAACAATTATTCTTATACATTTGTCTATTTTCTACTATCTTTTAGTTTTCAATAGTCCTCAAAGCAAAGTAAATTGTCCTTTACATCCCAGTATTTCTCCAAATAATCTTTTAAGTCTTTCCAGTCTGCAAAAAATTCTTCCGCTTCCAAATTGTTAAGTTTTCTTGTCATTTTGTCCATTTCAAACATGCAAGAAACACATTGCTGAACAAGTTCACAGTATAATGAATTAACAATGAAGATACTGCTTTAATTGTTGTTTTGTTTCAACAGCTGAATACACCAAGAGACCAAAGTCTCAGCACAAGCAAGACGAACTTTCCCAGGCTTGACTGTCCATTTCGACTTTGTGTCTTTATCAAACGTCAGTTTGTAGTTGTTTGTCTTCAGTACATGGTTTTCAACAGTATGTGCATAGTTTCAAAGGTGGCTACTTCAAGCTCTCATAGTCAACAATTCCCTTCTGGATAATTTTTTAATCCACTCCCCAAGTTCAGGGACCTTATCTTGTTTCCAACATTGACCATATGTCATTCTAGCAGTCGTGATCACATACCACATCAATGTTCTTTTTGCCAACTTCTAAATTTAGTTAGTCTTTAAGGTGCCTACTGACTCTTGCTCTTCTCTCCTGCTACAGACAGACTAACATGGCAACCCATCTTGTTCTTCTCCATGTTTGCCTGTAGCTTTCAGAAGGAAGAGGGAAAAGGCATTTATTACTAAATCATTCCTAAGAGCCCTTTGCTTTATATATATATAACACAGAGCTGAATCTAGCCGAGCTATTTTCTCAGGTGCCACATCTATATTGATGTGTGTTTCTGTTTTTAACTCAGCCTCTCCTCGGAGTGAAAGGGTAGAAAGCAGCGGCAATCAATTTCCTATGTGTCGTTTCCATATCCTCTCTCCGCAGCGGGAGCATTACTTCTTAATTACTTCATGCCAAGCCCTCGGAAAACATCCTCGGGAAGCGGCAGAACAACAAATGGCAACTATCTCTTATGCAGCCCTCCGTCATTTCTAAGGGGAAAGAGGGGTACCTTGCAGGAGGACTGGTATAGTCAGGGCTCTTTTTGTAGAAAAAGCCCAGCAGGAACTCATTAGCATAATAGGCCACACCCAACAGCAGGAACTCATTAGCACATTAGGCCACACCCCTGACAGCACAGCTCATTAGCACATTAGGCCGCACCCCCATGTTACCAGAAGTGTGCTCATCCAGCCACACCCAACTTTTGCTTCTTATTCTTTTTACCTTGTTTGTTGTCAAAACCAAGGGCTTTTTTTTTTGTAGCAGGAACTCCTTTGCATGTTAGGCCACACACCCCTAATGTAGCCAATCCTAATGAGTTCCTGCTTTTGGGTGTGGCCTATTATGCTAATGAGTTCCTGCTGGGCGTGGCCAACTTGGGAGCCAGCCGGAACTCCGTTCCTGTGCGTTCCTGCCCAAAAGTAGCCCTGGGTATAGTATGTTAAATACGGGCCTGCAGGGGCCAGGATTCAAATCCCTATAGAGCTCAGTAGTTTACCTGGGAGAAATCTAGGGTTGCTAACTCTGGATTGGGGAATTCCTGGATATTAGGGGTGGAGCTTGGAGAGGGGAGGGTCCTAGGGTTGCCAGGTCCCCCCGGGCCAGCAGCAAGGGATGAGGTTAGGGTTGTCAGCTCCAGGTTGGGAAATTGGGAGATTGGCCTCGACCAAGGATAGGGCCTTCTCAGTGGTGGCTCCATACTGGTGGAATGAGCTCCCGGAAGACATCAGGGCCCTGTGAGACCTTCTACAGTTCCACAGGGCCTGTAAAACGGGAGCTCTTCATTCCGCAGGCCTTTGATTAGGAGCCGCCATGAGCACCAACACATGGATAACATCTGAACTGCTAACAACTGAACAGTTAAGGCCCTCATGTTGGGAGCAACGAGAACAGCTAATGATACCAGTATGGCCACAGTGTATTAACTACTATCTAACATAGCCTTGGAGAGGCTACCGCCATCTACATGCAACAGCACTTTATTTACAATTTTGATTGTTTGTCTGAGTTTTAGATTATTGCTCTGTTGATGCATCTATGTTTTATCGTATTTATTCTGTTGTATATTAACTTGTTGTAAGCCGCCCTGAGCCTGCCTTTGCGGGGAGGGTGGAATATAAATTAAACATATAAAAATAAATAAAAAATTCCTGGACACTTGGGGGTGGAGACTGGGGAGGATAGGGACCACTGCAGGGTAAAATGCCACAGAGTCCACCCTCCAGAGCAGCCATGTTCTCCAGGAGAACTGATCTCTGTAGTCTGGAGATGAGTTGTAATTCCAGGGGTTCCCCAGGTCCCACCTGGAGGCTGGCATCTCTAGAGGGACCTCGGTGGGGTATAATGCCAGGGACGTCACCCTCCAAAACAACCATTTCCTCCACCATGGTTGTCTGGAGATCAGCTGGAATTCCATGAGATCTCCAGCGCCCACCTAGAGTTTGGCAACTCTAGAGGAATCAGTATTTCAAGCAGGCCCGTAGCCAGGATTTTGTGGCAAAACATTTTTCTGGTGGGGCTGCCATTATTTGCCATCATTTTTTTCAAACAAAAATTAAAAAATATAAAGAAGAAGAAAGAGAAGAGATTGGATTTATACCCCGCCCTCCACTACCCAAAGGAGTCTCAGAGTGGCTGACAAACTCCTTTTCCTTCCCCTCCCCACAACAGACACCCTGTGAGGTAGGCGGGGCTGACAGAGCTCTGAGAGAACTGCCCTTGAGAGAACAGCTCTGACAGAACTATGGCTTGCCCAAGGTCATCCAGCAGGTGCAAGTGAAGGAGTGGGGAAACAAACCCGGTTCTCCCAGATTAGAGTCCGCGCACTGAACCACGACACCAAACTGGTTACTTATTGTCTGTAAATAACTGTAGTTTCCTTTATTCTCCCAGCCTCCCTTCCCCTCCTCCATTCACACAATCCTTTTTTTAAAAAAATTAAAACCATTTTTGAAGAACATCTTGTGGGGCTATCCCTTTAAGGGAGGGGGCAGAGTCCCCCATAGCCCCACCGTAGCTATGTGCCAGATTTCAAGGTTGTTCTGAAGGTCAAATGGAATAACAGCCTTCATGCTACCTGGTCTCCTTGGAAGAAAGTGGCCATTTTCTCCAGGGAACCTCATCTCTGCGGTCTGTAGATCAGTGGTAATCCTGGGAGGTCGCCAGGCCCCACCTGGAGGTTCCCAATCTGCGTGTCGAGGAAATGGAAGGTTTGTGGCTTGCCCTGACAACGTATGACCTTTGTTCTAGAACAAGGCCCACCATTTTCCTAACCTCAAGTGGCCCCAGGGGTACTATTTCCCCTGTTAGGGAGCCGCACGTATGGCCCATTATTGCAATATGTAGATTGCACTGTAACAACATAATTTATCACACCCGAGAGCACCAAGATCTGCTTTCTAAGGGCACTGAACAGACTTTAATACAATTCACATAGCTGTTATCTGTGCAGAGCTTACGGACAGTTTCTATGTCCCATTATCTGTTAGGTTTGCCTGACAGTTTTACCGATCTAAGGAAACCTTTTTCTTGTCAGGTTGCCAGAATACAGGCCTGGAAGCCAATTAAGGTCCAGGCGGTGACCAAGCCTTAGTAAATTCTGGCAGGTCTCATCATAAAAACCATTAGGGTCTCTCTGCCTCAACCCCTGATTTATCAGAGCCTACCTAGTTGCAGTAGCAGTAGCTAAAAATATGCCTGTACATGAGGGGAAATGATAAAAGCTGCAAACAAGGGCTTAAATGGGAAAGGAAGTTATCTGCAATGACATATCCACAGTCTACTGAAATCTAAATTTATGCGTGGTGGCAGTTACAATAAAAATGAGTTGGGATGAAATATGCCCCCCCATGCTGGGCTTGTGCTGCTCTGTCTCATATAAATTCATCAACAATAGCGTGCACTATTAATTATTTTCTTCTACTGTGGGTTCTCCCGAAGCATTCAGACAAGACCTTCCAGCTCCCATGCATTTATGATAATGGGGTATCCAAAAATTCTAGGGTTGTCAACCCCAGGTTGGGAAATTCCTGGAAATTTGAGGGGTAGAGCCTGGGGAGGGCAGGGTTTGGGGGGAAAGAGAGATCTCAGTGAGGTATAATGCCGCAGAGTCTACTTTCTTTTTTCTTTCTTTTTGCCCCCCAAAGGGGATTTTTTAATTGCATTTTATATAAGGACTACAAACTACAATGAAAAAAGGGGAGGGGAACTACAAATAAGGAGAAAGAAAAGATAACCACTACTAACTAAAAACCCAAGAGAGGAGATCATCAAATTAGCTTAAATACAAAGCCATCCCTTTAAACGCTAAAGATTTTATGAACTTAGTCAGATATGCTAATGTAACTTTTAAATCTTAAATTTAACTGTTGGAAAAAAGACCCCAAAGCATCTCATTATTAACAGTAATATTTTCAAGGCACGATTCAGAATCCTTCAGCCTTCGTTTTTTCTTATCCTGTCTTTTCCGCAGTTTGTAAGGACTTTTAGGGGCCGCCGCCCCTTTCTCCAAAAGAGAGTCCTCTCCGGAAGACCCCGAGTCCAGCTCGCCACTGGACTTACTGTCCTTCTCCTCTTTTTCCACCTCCTCTGGCTCTCCCAACTGGATTCTCAAAAATTCCTGTGCTTTGTAAACAGAGTCAATCTTTTATTTTTTATCCTGAAGTTTGAAGGTTACTCCCTATGGAATTAGCCACCTGTATGCTATTGCATTTATTTGAAGAAAAAGGATTAAATCTTTGAGAGCCAGTTTGGTGTAGTGGTTAAGTGTGCGGACTCTAATCTGGGAGAACTGGGTTTGATTCCCCACTCCTCCACTTGCACCTGCTGATGTGACCTTGAGTCAGTCACAAGCTGTGGCACAGCTGTCCTTGAAAAAGAGCAGTTTGTGTCAGAGTTCTCTCAGCCCCACCCACCTCACAGGGCGTCTGTTGTGGGGAGGGGAAGGGAAAGGAGTTTGTAAGCCGCTCTGAGACTCTAAGTGAAGGGCGGGGTATAAATCCAATCTCTTCTCTTCTTCTTCTTCTTTCTCCTTTGTCTTATTTCAAATGGGATATCTTTTAAGATCCTGATAGTATTGTCCCCAATTTTCAAGGGTGACCCAGCTGTCACTCTCAGGATTGAATCCCTCACGTGCCTCTTTGAGAATCTTATTACTATTTCCCCAGGCAGATTATTTTTTATATATATATCCGGAATACGACCTATAGGCCACATCCATCTTGCTCATCAACAACTCCGCCTTCAAATCTGTCACTGGGGCCAATGCATCGCTCATCATTTGCTTCAGATTCTCGCCCTTAGTCTCTGGGCCACCTTGGAAACGAAGGACCAGGTTTGCCTTCTCCATTTGTAGTTGTAAAAGCTGTTCTTCTGTAGATACTTGTTTCTTTTCCAATTTTTGTACCTTTTTCTTCACCTTTTGGGCAGTGACGTCATCTTCTTTCACTTTCTCAGCTGTTTGTTCCATAATTTTGAGAGTCTCATTCAAGTGTGTCTGCTGAGTAGTGATACATTGGTTCATTGTTGACAACTGTTCCTTGAGATTAGTCATCTGGTCCAGCAGGGGGCGCCAGCTCGGTGGTTCCTTCCGGTTGTGGGCTCTCAGCTACTTTCGCTTTTTAAAGTTTCTCTTTCTCAGTCCTCTTCCCCACCATCTTTATGGATTGTTTACTTTCGCAAAAAAATTGTAAGTCTCTGAATATGCGCTCATACGCACCTTGGTAAGTCTTTCCCAACAGATTTTTTCGCTTTTGCTTCCGCTCCCCCCCCCCCGGGTCTCATTTTTAACTTTATGCGCAAGGGGGGCCCCTCCTCCACTCACTTTACTTCTAGTCCGTGGGGTGGGGAGCTTTCTTTTTAAATAGCAAATACGCTTTAGTCCCTCTCTCTGTTTTTTAAGCCTTCTTCCCTGCAGGTCGGGGCTTGTGTTATTATTGAGGATACTACTGAATAAACGAGGTCACGGACCTGAACTGTGCTGTACTTGTGTGTATTGGTTGTGGGTCTCCTCGTGGCTAGAAGAGTTACACCGCTCTCTACTGAAAGACATTACATATTCGGTCATACGACCTTGCTTAACCTCCATTTTAACCGCTCGATCTCCAGTGCCGGTCAGTGTCACTAGTTCCGTTCGGACACTCAGCAGAGGGACCATCGGGATGGAGAAGCACCTCAATTCCCCAGCATCGCGCTGGCGAAGAGGCGACCTCTCAGAAGTCCCCTGGCCAGGAGCCTTTCGCCAGGCTCCTGGGGGGGTAGCGATGCCTCGCCCCCCTCCTTTCTGCTGATGCGCAGCTTCACCCCGGGAGGTCCGGGAAGTGAGTCTGCTCAGCGCAGCGCCATAAACCGGAAGTCGAGTCTACTTTCAAAGTGTTTTGCACCACTAGGTGTCAAGCTAGACTTGTTTTTACGTCAAGAGATGTTTCAGAGGTGATTTGCCATTGCCTGCCTCTGCGTCTCAGCCCTGGTATTCCTTCGAGGTCGCCCTTCCAAATACTAGGCAAGGCTGACCTTGCTTAGCTTCTGACATCTGATGGGATCGAGCTAGCCTGGGCTATCCAGGTCAGGGCAGCAACCTGGGTCCTTCTTGGGACAAGTGGAGGTCATCTCTTCTGCACAGGTCCTGCTTGTTCTAAAAAGCATCCCAGTGCCTAACAGACTTAAACCCTTCCTCCTTAATGCCATCATCTCATCCACGCATTGAGATCCTAATCTGTGCCTGACTAGCTGGCCCTGCACATGGAACAGGCAGTACTTCTGAGAAGGCTACCTTGGAGGTTCTGGCCTTGGTCTCCTGCCATTCTCAGTGTGGGACACATCTAACAAGTCCCCGAGAGTCTTCTCCATGTGCCTAACTGACTGTCTCTGCTTCTCCAGTCAGCCACCTTGGCCTCAAGGGCGCAAACTCATTCCCTGAGAACCAGGAGCTCCTTGCATTGAGCACACACCCATCACTTCTGTCCAACTGGCAGACAGTCATACGTGTTGCACTCAGTGCAATACACTGGATAGGCCCCAGCCCCTTGCTGGCATTCTACCTTCATAATTGCTTTATTAAAATCCCCTTTTAAATAAATTTACTATTTATGTAGATCTGTTTGTGGAAGGTGTGCTTACCCTTTTAGGGACATGGAGAGACTAGTGCTCTGGCTTCCTCGCTCTGTTGCTGAACTCGCTTCTCTGCTAAACTCGCTTGTTTAATCCCTTGTTCCAGACACTTTGTCTCTAGAGCTGGGACACTTTGGCACTGGAGCGGGGCCTGCTACCTCCTGGTGGTGGTGAACACTGAGGCCAGCAGGGCAGGATGTAGAAGAACTGGCCATCCTGCATCAGTGCAAAATTTGTTTCATTATGAGAGGCTGATCAAATAAACTCGTCTGCAAAAGGGAACTGAAGATAGTCATGTGATCCTCTGAATAGTGCTGTTTTATTCTGGCAACCAGCCACACAGTCCAGTACAGAGTTACCCTAACCCAATTGTCTTCAATGGGTTTAGAGTAATTCTGCACAGAATTGCACAGAGATTATCAACACAGAAAGAAATCGAGTCATTGTCAATCGTCTCAAGCATAAAATGACACATGAACCTCCAAAAACAGTTGCAATGGGAATCCAGTTTGTCTTTGATGGGCGACCACTACTCCATTATTATCTTTATTTAATGCCCATGTATCCTACCTTTCTATCATGATGAAACTTTGTCACATACACACACACACATGTTGTTCCAGGAGATGCCCCACCTTGGCAGTGGCCAGACCCAGAGCGGCTTAGCTTTGACAAGATGGCAAGATCAGGTGCTCTTGAGCTATTATATCAAAGGTCCCCCAACCTTTGAGCCAGTTTGGTGTAGTGGTTAAGTGTGCAGACTCTAATCTGGGAGAACTGGGTTTGATTCCCCACTCCTCCACTTGCAGCTGCTGATGTGACCTTGGGTCAGTCACAAGCTCTGGCACAGCAGTCCTTGAAAAAGAGCAGTTTCTGTCAGAGCTCTCTCAGCCCCACCTACCTCACAGGGTGTCTGTTGTGGGGAGGGGAAGGGAAAGGAGTTTGTAAGCCGCTCTGAGAGTCCGAGTGAAGGGCGGGGTATAAATCCAATCTCTTCTTCTTCTTTTCAAACCTGTGGGCACCATTGTGATCCTGATACAGGGTTGTGGGCACAACCACAAAAAGGCT
>NW_015169876.1:0-6854 GCF_001447785.1 Gekko japonicus | reverse complement strand
TGCACAGAATTGCACAGAGATTATCAACACAGAAAGAAATTGAGTCATTGTCAATCGTCTCAAGAATAAAATGACACATGAACCTCCAAAAACAATCGCAATGGGAATCCAGTTTGTCTTTGATGGGCGACCACTACTCCATTATTATCTTCATTTAATGCTCATGTATCCTACCTTTCTATCATCATGAAACTTTGTCACATACACACACACACATGTTGTTCCAGGAGATGCCCCACCTTGGCAGTGGCCAGACCCAGAGCGGCTTAGCTTTGACAAGATGGCAAGATCAGGTGCTCTTGAGCTATTATATCAAAGGTCCCCCAACCTTTGAGCCAGTTTGGTGTAGTGGTTAAGTGTGCAGACTCTAATCTGGGAGAACTGGGTTTGATTCCCCACTCCTCCACTTGCAGCTGCTGATGTGACCTTGGGTCAGTCACAAGCTCTGGCACAGCAGTCCTTGAAAAAGAGCAGTTTGTGTCAGAGTTCTCTCAGCCCCACCTACCTCACAGGGTGTCTGTTGTGGGCTCCGGGAGCCGTCTGTCGGCGTGGCACAGCTGTCCTTGAAAAAGAGCAGTTTGTGTCAGAGCTCTCTCAGCCCCACCCACCTCACAGAGTGTCTGTGTGGGGAGGGGAAGGGAAAGGAGTTTGTAAGCCGCTCTGAGACTCCAAGTGAAGGGCGGGGTATAAATCCCATCTCTTCTTCTTCTTCTTAAAAGCATTAGCATATCCTTGTGCAGTGGTGGCAGCTGTTACTGAAACAACTTTTAAAAAGTCTGCACAGGAAATCGGACCTCCAATGGCTCCGCTGGGCAAAAGCCCCACCTGGCCTGCTCACTTTTGGGGGGCACCGGTGAAGGGGTCAGCGGACGCCATGGGGACCCCTGTATTAGATTTAATCCAACACATTTGGGACCTGTCCAGCACCTTCCAACATTTTATGCTAAAAAATCAGCAGATGTTTACTTCAGGTCAACATTTGCTTACTTTTTTTAAAAAAATGAATGTACATATTTTTAAAACATCTTATTGCAGTTTCTTTGTACGGGAATTAGACACATTTTCACATTTCATGAAGACACTGAGCCACTAAAGAATTTATGACTCTAACCAAAATGCCCCGACATGATTGCTCTGAAGACAGAATAAGCCAGCTGAACGCGGACTCAATTATGCATGAAAATAACTCCCCGCAAATCATGATTTTTTAAAAAGGCCAACCAATTATGCACAAGATTGAAGCATTCTACCAGTTTGTCTTCAAACAGGAATCATCTGAAGGCTGCTACTTTTCAAAAAGTTCTTGTGAACACCGGTGTGAAAAACTGGAATGGTTTACTGCTTTGTGACAGCTGTTGCATGAATATTTTGTTTGCTGTCTGATTAAAATGTGCTAAAATCAATACAAACTCACACAGCCCTACTTTGTTACATAAATTGGGAGGGGTAGCAAATACGGTAGAAGACAGAGTCAGGATTCAGGATGACCTTGACGGGCTGGAAAAGATCATGAGAGGGAGAGCAGGAAGGGTTGCATCAGTGCTTAGTTTTTGTGGCCCTTCTTACACGCCCAGGGAAATGCTGATCACCACTTTGGGGTCAGGAAGCCATTTTTCTCCAGGCCATTTTTGGCCAGGGATCCTGAAGGATTTTTCTGCCATCTTCTGGGCATGGAACAGGGGTCACTGAGGGTGTGTGTGTGGGGGGAAGTTATTTGTGAATTTCCTGCATTTTGCAGGGGGTTGGACTAAATGACCCTGGAGATCCCTACCAACTATATGATTCTAAGTGATTCCTGACAAGATCAGACATGCTGAGGTGCTAGATGCCATGGAATTGCTTGCTTCTTTGACTTGCTGCATGCACTCCAAAGGGATCTATTGAGGATGGGCGAGTGGGCGTCAACATGGCAAATGGGGTTCAGTGTGGCCAAGTGCAAAGTGATGCACATTGGGGCCAAAAATCCTAGCAATACACATTGATGGGGTCCGAACTAGTGGAAACTGACCAAGAGAGGGATCTTGGAGTTGTACTAGATAACTCACTGAAAATGTCGAAACAGTGTGCGACTGCAATAAAAAAGGCCAACACTATGCTGGGGATTATTAGGAAGGGAACTGAAAACAAATCAGCCAGTATCATAATGCCCCTGTATAAATCGATGGTGCGACCTCATTTGGAACACTGTGTGCAATTCTGGTCACCACACACCTCAAAAAGGATATTGTAGTACTGGAAAAAGGGCAGAAAAGGGCAACTAGAATGATAAAAGGGTTGGAACACTTTCCCTATGAAGAAAGGTTAAAGCGCTTGGGGCTCTTTAGCTTGGAGAAATGACAAATGAGGGGTGACATGATCGAGGTTTACAAGATTATGCATGGGATACAGCAGGTAGAGAAAGAAGTTCTTTTCTCCCTTTTTCACAATACAAGAACTTGTGGGCACTCAATGACATTGCTGAGCAGTAGGGTTAGAATGGATAAAAGGAAGTACTTCTTCACCCAAAGAGTGATTAACACATGGAATTCACTGCCACAGGAGGTAGTGGTGGCTACAAGCATAGATGGCTTCAAGAGGGAATTGGATAAACATAAGGAGCAGAGGTCCATCAGTGGCTATTAGCCACAAGGTATAGATAGGAACTCTGGAGCAAGTGATGCTCTGTCTTCTTGGTGCTTGGGGGGGGGTCAACAGTGGGAGGGTTTCTAGTGTCCTGGCCCCACTGGTGGACCTCCTGATGGCGCCTGGTATTTTGACCACTGTGTGACAGAGTGTTGGACTGGATGGGCCATTGGCCTGATCCAACATGGTCTTCTCTTATGTTCTTATTACTACATCTCCTCTAGACCTTTTCGTCCCTGATGCATGCCTAGTAAAAATGGAGCTTTCCAAAGCCCGGTTCTGGCCTCTGCTGAGGAAGGTGCTCCATCCTGGACTCTTCAAGAGGTTCATTTGTGCCCTATTCTGTGGACTGGTTAGCAGAAGGCAGATCCTCCTCTGTGGCTCACTGTGATTTCTCAGAAAAGATCACCCTCTTGAATATGTCATTGTTGTGGTTCCTGATGACATTGCCTGCTAATGTCATTCGGCATCTGAAATCACCCCACTTTCCAATAAAGAGGACAGATTGACTCCCGTTCTAGCTGTATCTGAAGAAGTGAGCAGTGACTCACGAAAGCTCCTATCCTGCCACCAATGCTCCCTCTAAGCTGTGGAGTCTTGTGAGCAGAAAATCTACTTTCTGAGCTACTGGCATTAAAGTTGCGAGCGAGCGATTTGGCTGCTGCGTAAGTTAGTTTGCTCTGGAGCCCATCCTTCCTGAGCTGAGACAAAAATGCGTGAGCCGGAGGCTAAAAAACTGTGAGCTAGCTCACACTAACTCAGCTTAGCGGGAACACTGCCTGCCACGTATTTTGTTAGCCTTTAAGGTGCTCCTGGACTCTTGCTCTTTTCTACTGCTACAGGCAGACTAACACGGCTACCCATCTTGTGCTATGCATCCAGTTATCCATGGCTGTTGTCCTTATTTTATGGAAACAAGCAGGATTGATGCACGGCATTGGTGAGCGGTAGCTGCCTGTGAGGCTATTCCCTGTACCTTATCCCTCCTCAAAGCTACCCTGGAAGGGACAGGAGCTTTGCTCTAGGAAGCGGTTCTGACTCGGAGGAGTTTATTTCATGAGATCAGAGGGGACCGCTGCAGGGAAACAAGGCCTGCAAATCCATTGATCTGCCGGCTTTCCCCAGCACGGAGCTGAATTTTTAGCAGGTGGTAATTCAGCATTCAGCTCCTAAATTTTTACCGAGTTCCAACACCCCCCCCAACCACCCAATGCAGAGAACAGCTCATCGATTTGCAACGCTCTTCTAGGCAAGGTTACATCCTTCTAAGTCCCTTGAAGTCAGTGGACCTGGAATGGTGTAATTCTGCTGAGGACTGCACGACAGTCGTGCAGTTTTTAAAATACAGATCTGTCATCTCTACAATCAGGGCTCTTTTTGTAGAAAAAGCCCAGCAGGAACTCATTAGCATAATAGGCCACACCCAACAGCAGGAACTCATTAGCATATTAGACCACACCCCCTAACTGCACAGCTCATTAGCCCATTAGGCCGCACCCCCATGTTACCAGAAGTGTGCTCATCCAGCCACACCCACCTTTTGCTTGTTATTCTGTTTACCTTGTCTGTTGTCCAAACCCAGGGCTTTTCTTGTAGCAGGAACTCCTTTGCATGTCAGGCCACACACCCCTAATGTAACCAATCCTAATGAGTTTCTGCTGTTGGGTGTGGCGTGGCCTATTATGCTAATGAGTTCCTGCTGGGCGTGGCCAACTTGGGAGCCAGCCGGAACTCCGTTCCTGTGCGTTCCTGCCCAAAAAATAGCCCTGTCTACGGTCATCTTACTTATTACTGTTATCTATTTATGGAATGCTATATAAATCAGGTTCTTCTAAGACATGTCTGGGCAAGTCCTCGTTCTCACTTCCCACACCTCCTTGGTTCCCCAGCCCTACTCTCCGGGTGCTTTCATCCGACTCGCAAATGCACAGTTTTTAATATTTCCTTTTAAAGCCTTGCAAACATCGTATTCTCACAAGACTGCACCTTTTAATAAGGTATAGGAAACACGCAAAGAACACGTCTTCAAAGTTTCAAGCAGCAGACTTCTCCAGGGTTTAGAAATCTTTCCCCTGAATATTCAGATGTGTTTTTTCCTGGCCTCTGTTTCTTTGCTTTTGTCTTGTTACAAGGGAAGAAAGTAGGCGTGTTGGTCTGTAGTAAAAAACAAAAGCAAAAGGCACGTAATGCAATTGATAAAGACCTATCAAAATAACACAACACACCATGAAAGCGTCTGAGTTCTCTGGCGTTCATCATCAAGGTGACAGTGGTGGAAGTCATGGCTAACTTATAGCAGCCCTGTAGTAGGGTTTTCAAGGCAAGAGAGAAACAGAGGTGGTTTGCCATTGTCTGCCTCTGTGTAACAACCCCGGGCGACACAGAGAGCCAGTTGGGTGTAGTGGTTAGGAGCATGGACTCTAATCTGGGAGAACCGGGTTTGATTCCCCCACTCCTCCACATGCAGCTGCTGGTGTGACCTTGGGTCAGTCACAAGTTCTCTCAGGCCTGTTCTCTCATGAGCAGTTCTCGAAAGAGCTCTCTCAGCCCCACCGACCTCACAGGGTGCCTGTTGTGGGAAGAGGAAGGGAAAGGAGTTTGTAAGCCACTCTGACTCCTTTGAAAAAAGATCTCCCATAATAAATCCCATCTCCTCCTCCCCCCATGGTGGCCTCCCATTACGGATGCCAGCCTCCAGGTGGTGGCTGGAGACCTCCTGCTATTACAACTGTTCTCCAGGCAACAGAGATCAGCCCCCCTGGAGAAAAGGTGGACTCTATGGCAATATACCCATTTGAAGCCCCCCCCTTCCCTAAACCCAGCCCTCCTCAGTCTTCACCTCCAAAATCTCCCAAGTATTTCCCAACCCGGAACTGGCAACCCTGTCTCCCATCCAAATAGTAACCGGGGCTTAGCCTGCTTAGCTTCTGAGACTTGACAAGGTCAGGCTAGCCTGGGCCATCCAGGTCAGGGTTTAACCAAAGCAAATGCTTAAAAAGGGGAAGGGAAGAAAAAAGATCTCCAAGATGTTTTTCCCCTCTTACACCTTTATTTGTGTGTGTTTTTAAAAATTTCTACCTTGATAAAGAGCTCTGGAGAACTCAAAAACTTGCATGCTGTGTCCTGTTAATTTGAATGGTATTAATAAAGCGCATTTCCTGCCTTTTGTTTTTTGGCTCTTCATACAATAATCTTCCACTATATAGTCGACCTCAACACACAGCGGCATCATAAGCACATTATGTGTATTCTGGTCGTTTTGGTTAAATGCTCGAGAACATATGCAAAGCGGCCATCTTCAAGATCTGCAACTATTTTTTTCAAGAAAAGTGCCCCCGGAACAAAGATCAAGTGCTTCTCCATTATGAAGGAAAAAGTCTCTCTTGTCTATCTGGATATAGAAACTGGGATCTTGTATCTGCTTTGGTTTTAAATTCGTTTAACTGTGACCGAACTATAAGAAATATGCTGCCAAAAACAGAGAGAGAGAAGAGAACTATGGCACTAGATGCATTACTGGTAATGGAAATCCTACACAATTGTTCCCAACGCCACCCCTTTTCCATTTCTCCTTTTCTATTATGTCTGCCTTCAGGCTAAGGATTCTGTTTCAGGTCCCAGCACAGTGACAATGTCAGCACAAACCCAAGAGGTGCAGGCACACTTTATGATCGGTTTGGAGATACCCAATCAGTGTTGCATTGTGCAACTTTGTGGGATCCTGTACTAAGCTTCTTGGCAAGAGCTTCCTCTGTAGCCTTGCCCGGGGTCATTTCGTAGAAAAAGAGGTGCAGGGGCTCATTAGCGTAACTCATTAGCATATCTTATTTGCACACCCCCTGACATCACGGCCCCACCCTGCTTTGCAGCTCCACTGCGGAGCCCCATGAGGGGCCCGGCGGTGGACCTGCAAGGCCGGCGGGAGTGCAAGGAGGCTCCGCGAAGGCCCTCCCTGGCCCCAGGCAGGCAGGGGTGGGGAGAGGCAGGGAGGAAGCAACTTACCCTCCCTCTTCTCCTGCCTCCTCCTGGCTGAATGAGGGCTGGAAGCGGGGCAGCCGGAAGCGGGGGGCGGGGCTTCGTCATGTGCCCCGCCCCCTGCACCTCACCCGGGAGAACTGCAATCCCCCGCGTTCCCCCCCGAAATGACCTCTGCTGGTAACGGAAATCCTACACAAATGTCCCCAACGCCACCCCTTTTCCATCTCTCCTTTTCTATTATGTCTGCCTTCAGG
>NW_015169875.1:195256-198728 GCF_001447785.1 Gekko japonicus | reverse complement strand
AGGGCTAGTCTAGTCTATTAGGGCTGCTGCACCATTGTTATCTTTAGTATCATTACAGCGCAATTCTATGGAGATTTCCTCCAGACTAAGCCCGCTGGGCAGAGTAGTATTGCATAGGATTGCATGTTAACTTGGTTCATACTCTCATGGACCGCTCCAATGTCTGACAGGTTATTCCTGGATCCTCATCTCTGCATTTACCTTTCTAGATGATCTTCAAGAACAGCTGGTGGCGGCAGGAGTGATCACTTCTGTGGTCAGAATACTGTCAACCTATCCAGATAACGAAGCCCTTGTCCGTGTCAACCTGCTGGCCTTATCCAACCTTGCAGACTTAGGTAAATGCAACACTGCCTTGCATAGCAAATCTTCTTGCAGTTGTATTGAACTTCTCTTTAATCTAGGGCCCCAATATTTTGGAACCTGCTGGCACCCTGGGAATTCTGGCACAGTTTGGTGTAGTGGTTAAGTGTGCGGACTCTAATCTGGGAGAACCGGGTTTGATTCCCCACTCCTCCACTTGCACCTGCTGATGTGACCTTCGGTCAGTCACAAGCTCTGGCACAGCTGTCCTTGAAAAAGCAGTTTGTGTCAGAGTTCTCTCAGCCCCACCCACCTCACAGGGTGTCTGTTGTGGGGAGGGGAAGGGGAAGGAGTTTGTAAGTTGCTCTGAGACACCTTTGGGTAGTGAACGGCAGGGTATGAATCCAATCTCCTCTTCTCTTCTTCTTCTTCTTCTGGGTGCAACAAAAAAATGGCTGCCCCGGGGGGGGCGGAGCCAACCACAAAATGTCAAGGAGCGAGGTTATGTATGACTCTAACAGCTTTTTAATCTGCACAGCCAGTCAGAAGACGCGCTGGGCAAAAGCCACACCTGGCCCCGAACCATTCACAGGGCAATTCTGCATCTAGCATTCGCTCCACATTTTCTCAACCGGGAGGGAAAAGCGCAGCTCAAAACCACATTCAAATAGCTTGGGGCAAGGCCGTACTGACGACAAAGTCACCCCTGAAAGGCCATAAAATGGCCATAAATCTATGCAGATGGTCTGCATAGTCACCCCTGACTGCAAAGTCATGCCTGAAGGGCCATAAAATGGCCATAAATCTATGCAGAAGGTACCATAAAAATCCAATGATCAAAGGAAGCAGAAGTGGCAGGGAGTGTGGAGGCGACCATAAAATCCGATGATCAAAGGAAGCGAAAGCGATATGCAACAGCAGAGGGGAATTTCTGTTCCAACTTGGGTTTCGTGAAAGCCACATTCAGCCACAGACTCTAAGCTCCTTACAATAGCTTAAGGAAGGGCATTTCTCCCCTCAGGCTGAACCATCTACTACATGTACTACTACATGTACTAGCAACCAATAAGGCTATATTTGGCTGTCTAGCATCAGATAGATTGGTCCCTTGATGTGTTTCAGATGTGTCTCTCAGAGCCGAAGTAGGCCAAAAGTTGTCGGAAGCCAGAGCATGGCTTAGTGCTTTTGAGCGAAGAATAAAGACTATCTCTGTTGTAGAAGCAGGCAGATTGCTGTTTTCTCTCTAACAAGATGCTTATTATTCAGTTTGGATGAAGAGCGTTCACACTAGGTTACAGCAGCTGGGGCTTAAATGAGAAGAAATTCTCCAGCTGGATCAGGCAGAGACTCTCTCTATAGTCAATAGTCAAGCATCTTCTTATCGAGCTTGATTATGATAGCATGGTAATTAGAGTCCCCAGGTCCCTCCTTGCAACCGGTGAGGGATGGGGGGGGCTTTCTGGGAGCAGAAGGGAGGCCCAGCCGACATACGGTGACGTCTGCACATCACTGCCCACATGTTGTCTGCACATCACTGCCCAAGTGACATCATCACATCCGGGACATTGAGGCAACAGTCTGGCATTTGAGCAAAAACTCTATGGTAGATTTGGCTTCTACCATAGAGTTTTTGCCCAAATACCAGAGTGTCGCCCCAATGTCCTGGATGTGACAATCAGTGTTCCCTCTAAGCTGAGTCAGTGTGAGCTAGCTCACAGGTTTTTGGCCTCCGGCTCACACATTTTTGTCTTAGCTCAGGGAGGGTGGCTCCAGAGCAAACTGATTTATGCAGCAGCCAAATTGCTCACTCACAACTTTACTGCCAGGGGCTCACAAAGTAGAATTTTTGCACACAAGACTCCACAGCTTACAGGGAACATTGGTGACAATGTCACTTCTGAGTCACATGGATGGTGATGTAGAGAGGTCGCTGCACGTTGGATGGATCTCCCTCTTTTGAGGGCAGGTCCCCCCTGCCAGCCAGGTGACCGGTGGCAGGGAGGTGGGGCCTGGTGGCAGGGTATCCCTGCCTGTACCGGGGGTGGGGTCTGGCAACCCTAACGGTAATTCATGGTCATACGTCTGTTCAACCCAATTCTTTGGTATTTTACCACCTTGGGTCCCGGCCTTTCTGTATGAGATATTTAACGATAGATGAATGTGGTCAGCCTTGTTGGTCTGAAGCAATAGAACAAACTTAGAGTCCAGTGGCACCTTTAAGACCAACAAAGTTTTATTTGAGGTGTGAACTTTTGTGTGCATGCGCATGGTTCCTGATTATGCTAGGGCATTTATTTATTTATTATTTATTACATTACATTTCTATACCGCTCCTTCCCGGAGGCTCGGAGCGGGTCACACATATACATTTAATCGCCTCACTACGGCCACATACACAATCAGGGGAGATGGATGCCTTTACCAGGCACCTACGCAGCGTAGGTCTTTCTGTGGCGGGGTCTTGCTAGGACCAGGCGGTAGTGTCCTTCGGCGGAGGTCCTTTCCATCTCTTCGGCTCGGCTTCCTGGGATGGTCCTTTTATGGCGTGCGGCTGCACAATGAGGTTGCAACTGGTCTCTGTCCCGGAGGCTCCGACCGTGCTTAACGTCACCGCGCCTCCACGCGCTATTTGCTCTAGCTTGTCTTAACGCCAGCCCTTCGGAACTATCATGTGGGAAGTTTTGTAATATTCCATATCCAGATCATCTTTGTCCTTTGGGTAAAATTGACACTTTACCTCATGAAATATTAGAATGCTCCTTTATACTGTTTTTAGGAACTGATGGGTTTTACTTCTTTTATCACCCAACGTATTATAAACTACAGGAATCCATGACAGAACCTGACACACACTTCACCTTCACACAAAGAACAGAATGTAAAAGGCAGTGCATCAAAATGAAACTGAAGGGGGAGGTAGTGCAAAAAATTTATTCTCGTGTCAAAATTTCCCACTGATCTTCAGGTTCTTTCGGATCCTATGCAGACAGAACCGCCCGCCCCCACCCCCCGAGCTCCAATGGTGAGATCACCTTTCCCCTTTCTCCTCGTGTAGGAGTTTCTTACCAAGATGAAGCAGAATTTGTTGTTGTTCAGTCGCACAGTCGAGTCTGACTCTTCGCGACCCCATGGACCAGGTCACGCCAGGCCCTCCTGTCTTCCGCCACCC
>NW_015169875.1:177467-195233 GCF_001447785.1 Gekko japonicus | reverse complement strand
CTAACCATCTCATCCTTTTCCGTCCCCGTCTTCTTTGACCTTCAATCTTTCCCAGCATCAGGGTCTTCTCCAGTGAGTGCTCCCTTCTCATTTGGTGGCCAAAGTATTTGAGCTTTAGTTTCATTATCTGGCCTTCCAGGGAACAGTCAGGGTTGATTTCTTTTAGGATGGACTGATTTGATCTCCTTGCAGTCCAAGGGACTCTCAAGAGTCTTCTCCAGCACCATAGTTCAAAAGAATCTATTCTTCGGCGCTCGGCCTTCCTTATAGTCCAACTCTCACAGCCATACATGACTACTGGGAATACCATTGCTTTGACCATGCGGACTTTTGTTGGCAGGGTGATGTCTCTACTTTTTATCATGCTGTTTAGGTTCGCCATCACTTTCCTCCCAAGGAAATCTTTTAATTTCATGGCTGCTGTCACAGTCTATGGTGATCTGGGATCCCAGGAATGTGAAGTCTGTCACTACTTCCACGACTTCCCCTTCTATTTGCCAAGGAGTGATGGGGCCGGATGCCATGATCTTAGTTTTTTTGATGTTGAGCTTCAAGCCCACTTTTGCGCTCTCCTCTTTTACCCTGAGCAAGAGGCTCTTGAGATCCTCTTCACTTTCTGCCATTAGAGTGGTATCGTCTGCATATCTGAGGTTGTTGATCTTTTCCCCAGCAATCTTAATTCCCGCTTGTGATTCATCCAGGCCAGCATTTCGCATGATGTACTCTGCATATATATTAAATAAGCAAGGCGACAATATACATCCTTGTCGTACTCCTTTTCCTATGCTAAACCAATCAGTTGTTCCATATCCGGTTCTAACTGTCGCTTCTTGGCCCTTATACAGGTTTCTCAAGAGACATGTGAGGTGGTCTGGTACTCCCATCTCTTTAAGGACCTGCCATAGTTTGTTGTGATCCACACAGTCAAAAGCTTTAGCATAGTCAATGAAGCAGAAGTAGATATTTTTCTGGTACTCTCTTGCTTTCTCCATAATCCAGCGAATGTTGGCAATTTGATCTCTAGTTCCTCTACCTCTTCGAAACCCAGCTTGTACTTCTGGTAGTTCTCTATCCACGTACTGTTGAAGCCTAGCTTGTAGGATCTTGAGCATGACCTTGCTAGCGTGTGATATGAGTGCAATTGTGCGATAGTTTGAACATTCCTTGGCGTTGCCCTTCTTTGGGATTGGAATGTATACTGATCTTTTCCAATCCTGTGGCCACTGTTGCGTTTTCCAAATTTGCTGGCAAATGGAGTGCAGCACTTTAACAGCATCATCTTCTAAGACTTTGAATAGCTCAGCTGGAATACCATCACCTCCACTAGCTTTGTTGTTAGCAATGCTTTCTAAGGCCCATTTAACTTCACATTCCAGGATGTCTGGCTCGAGGTCAGTGATTATACCGTCGTGGTTGTCAAGGACATCGAGGTCTTTCTTGTATAGTTCTTCTGTGTATTCTTGCCATCTTTTCCTAATCTCTTCTGCTTCTGTTAGGTCCCTACCGTTTTTGTCCTTTATCATGGCCAGCTTTGCATGGAACGCTCCCTTGATTTCTCCAACTTTCTTGAAGAGATCTCTAGTCCTTCCCATTCTATTGTTTTCTTCTATTACTTTGCACTGTTCATTCAGGAAGGCCTCCTTATCTCTCCTTGCTGTTCTCTGGAAATCTGCGTTCAGTTGGGTAAATCTTTCCTTTTCGCCTTTGCCTTTCGCTTTCCTTCTCTAGTGAGTGCTCCCTTCTCATTTGGTGGCCAAAGTATTTGAGCTTCATTTTCATTATCTGGCCTTCCAGGGAACAGTCAGGGTTGATTTCTTTTAGGATTGACTGATTTGATCTTTTTGCAGTCCAAGGGACTCTCAAGAGTCTTCTCCAGCACCATAGTTCAAAAGAATCTATTCTTCGGCGCTCGGCCTTCCTTATAGTCCAACTCTCGCAGCCATACATGACTACTGGGAATACCATTGCTCTGACCATGCGGACTTTTGTTGGCAGGGTGATGTCTCTACTTTTCAGGTGGCAATCGAGGCAGCCATTTCTCAGCTCAAATCAGAGGGGGGCTTTCTTGCTAATCGTGTGGTATAACTCATACAGATTCCATTTGTGTGCAGACACGGCTAAAGAAGCCCTGAGCAAGACCAAGGTTGCCGAACAACTGGTCCATCAGCTGCGGCAGGTGAACCATCACGAGAAGGTCGAGATCATTCTGGAAGTTCTCCAGACCTTAGCAGAGAATGGTAAGGGCCTCAGTCACTAGACTGGGTGGCCAAAGACAACTTCAGCCTTTGCTGGTTGAAGAAAAAAAGGGGAAATACATAAAAATCTATTCCCTAAATACACTCTTCAAGCACACTGTTTTAGAACTTCATCACTTGAGGAAGGAGGACTACTGTTGCGTCTTTTGTGACATCACTGCTCATAGGATTGTCCCAACTAGATTAAACCCCAAGAAACAGCCCTGGACTGTGTAGCACAGGCTGGCCTGATCTTGTCCGATCTCAGAAGCTAAGAAGTGTTGGCTCTGGTTAGTAAGTCCAGGGTCGCTACACAGACGGAGATCACCAAGGAAGTCCAGGGTCGCTACGCAGAGATTGGCAATGGCAAACCACCTCTGTTTGTCCACCTTGACCTGGATAGCCCTGGATAGGCTAGTCTTGTCAGATCTTGGAAGCTAAGCAGCGCCAGCCCTGGTCAACACTTGGATGGGAGATGAAGGAATACCAAGGTCGTGATACGGAAGCAGGCAATGGCAAATCAACTCTGTTGAGTCTCTTGCCTTGAAAACCCTGCAGGGTCACCATGAATTGACTGTAACTTTACAGCACTTTCTACCACCAGCAGCCTGTTTACAAAACCTATTTCCACAGCATTTTTATTATGAGCCAGCAAACGAACCTCAGAGATTTTCCTTCTGGAAACTTGTAGATTGGGTCAAAGCGATGTGTATACTAAGCTGAGCATTGATACAAAACAACCACCAGAGAGAGAGAGAGAGAGAGCCGTACAGAGAGAAAAAAAAAAAACACAAGAGAGAGAGAGAGAGAGAGAGAGAGAGAGAGAGAGAGAGAGAGAGAGATGGGCACAAACTGGCTCACAAACCGAAGTTTGTGATGAATTTTCGGCGGTTTGTGGTTTGCGAAGTGAAGATCATGGTAGGTCAACTGGCACAAACTTTCCATGAACTGTCAAGCTGTTCGTGGAGGTTCATGCTGGTTTGTGAACAGATATATTTCCAGACAGACTGTCTCTGGTCAATCTAAATGTTTACCAAACTTCAAAGCAACAACTTGGAGGGCACATAGAGAGGCGCGTCCAGGGGAGGTACCCTGTGACTTTGATGCCTCTAGCATTCCAGAGCTTTGGTGCCATGACTGAGCATGCCCTCTCTCAAGTTGCCACCTGCCTAATCTCAGAAGGCAAGAGCACCCCCAAATGACCATAGTGGTGGGGCAGGTTCATAAATCAGTGTTTTGCTGGTGGCAGCCAAAGTCCCCACAAGTCCCCACAAGTCCCCACAAGTCCAGGGCGTTTCTCAGCTCTTTTCCCAACACCTGACTAAGGGATCTCCCTAGGGTTGCCACTCTCCAGGTGGCAGCTGGAGATCTCCTGGAATTATAACTGATCTCCAGGTTGCAGAGCTCAGTTCCCCTGGAGAAAATGGCTGCTTTGGAAGGTGTACTCTATAGCATTTGTATCCCATTGAGGTCCCTCCCCTCCCCAAACTCAACCTCCCCCCGGCTCGACCCCCAGAATCTGCAGGAATTTCTCAACCCAGAGCTTGCAGTCCTAGATCTTCCCCATAGATCAGCCCAGCCTACTCCCATTTGGTCAAGTAACGAATAAATATACACTGCAAGAAACTTTTGTAAACGAATGTGTTCCGTTTATAATTAACATTCTATAAAGTGCATTGTGTATTCTTAGAACATCCTAATCAGGTTATATATATTCAGTACAACAACAAACAGTTCATACAACATAACGACTGCCAGTCAATTTTGCATCAGTATTTTAAAAGTCAAACCCCAACGGGAGTTTCCAGAATTACAAGCCCGCTTCTACTTGCATGAAGTCTTCCAGAAGGGGGGAAGCTTTCATTTATAGTTGTGTGGATGACCTTGTTCTACGGTCAACACTATGCAGCCTTGAGAATGACAGGAGCGCTCGGTCCATGAATTTTAGCTGCACAACGTGTCTTTTGTAGGACCGGCAATAAGCATCAATACAACTATAAATGAAAGCTTTACCCCTTCTGGAAGACTCCATGCAAGTAGAAGCGGGCTTGTAATTCTGGAAACTCCCGTTGGGGTTTGACTTTTAAAATATTGATGCAAAATTGACTGATAGTTGTTATATTGCATGAACTGTATGTTACTGTAATATTGAATGTACTGAATATATATACCCAGGGCTTTTTTGTAGAAAAAGACCAGCAGGAACTCGTTAGCATAATAGGCCACACCCAACAGCAGAAACTTATTAGCATATTAGGCCACACCCCTGAGAGCACAGCTCATTAGCTTATTAGGCCGTACCCCCATGTTACCAGAAGTATGAACATCCAGCCACACCGACCTTTTTCTTCTTATTCTGTTTACCTTCTTTGTTGTCAAAACCCAGGGCTTTTTTTGTAGCAGGAACCTCTTTGCATGTTAGGCCACACACCCCTAATGTAACCAATCCTAATGAGTTCCTGCTGTTGGGTGTGGCCTATTATGCTAATGAGTTCCTGCTGGGCGTGGCCAACTCGGGAGCCAACCGGAACTCCGTTTCTGTGCGTTCCTGTTTAAAAATAGCCCTGTATATACCTGATTAGGATGTTATAAGACTACACAATGCCCTTTATAGAATGTTAATTATAAACAGAACACATTGATTTACAAAAGTTTCTTGCGGTGTATATTTATTCATTACTTGACTTTCCTGACACTGTAGCTCGGGTTGCTACAGCTGCTCTCATTTGGTAGCAACGGTACTGGCGTGGGAATTTCCCATGTGATCAGCCCCTCCAATGAGATCTCCTCCTTTCACTTGTTACCGGAATGGAGTCGTATGTAGGTCATGAGCAGTGTTCCCTCTAAGTTGAGTTAGTGTGAACTAGCTCACAGTTTTTTAGCCTCTGGCTCACACATTTTTGTCTTAGCTCAGGAGGATGGCTCCAGAGCAAACTAATTTATGCAGTGGCCAAATCGCTCGCTCACAACTTTAATGCCAGTAGCTCACAAAGTAGAATTTCTGCTCACAAGACTCCGCAGCTTAGAGGGAACATTGATCATGAGGAAGAGCTACTTTCCTGCTTAGGATGGACACGGGCCCATCCAGGAGCTTTCAGCGTGTCTGTCTCATGACCTCCACAGATGCCCTCAAACTGCAGTTGGCCGAAGCCGGCATCCAGGATGCTGTGAGCGAGATCCTCTCGAGGCTCCAGGACAGCTCCAAGCCAGAAGACATGTGCAGCCTGAAAGCTGCGTCGGATCTCATCGTGTCCTTGCTACTCGGAGGTAAGAATAAAGAGAGCCAGTGGGGAATTCGGATGCTCCCAACGAGACAAGGTGCCATTTTGGGAGGGGGGAATTACCATACAATCGTACCACAATTGCAATACCCACATTTGTCTCTGAGATGAAGAGTCGCCTCGGGCATTTAATGGTACTGGGCCTCTTTGGGCCAGAGGTCCCAGGAGGAAGACTGAGACTGCGGTCACACACGCTAAATCATCCACTTTCAATCCACTTTCAATCCCCTTTCCAACTGGATTTTGCCAGTTCACACAGACAAATCCAGTTGGAAAGTCTACTGAAAGTAGAGTCAAAGTGGATTGTTTGGGGGGGGGGGGTGACCGCAGCCTGAGGAAGAGTCTTGGTCCAATCAGCCCAAAGTCTGGTTGCTGCCTATCGGAGAAGATAAACTTGGTGTACCAATCTCAGGCTAAGATGTGAGACAAATTCTTTCAGTGTTCAGTTCCCCTGGAGAAAATGGCTGCTAGGGAGGGTGGACTCTATGGCACCATACCCCATTGAGGTCCCGCCCCTCCTCAAACTCAACACCCCCAGGATCACGGGATTCCTCAGCCCAGAGCTTGCAATCCTAGATCTTCCCCATAGATCAACCCAGCCTGCTCTCATTTGGTAGCAACAGTACTGGCATGGGAATTTCCCATGTGATCAGCCCCTCCAATGAGATCTACTCCTTTCACTTGTTACCGGAATGGTGTAGTATGTAGGTCATATCCAGGCAAGGTGAGGTCCCTCTTCTACCCAAACCCCACCCTAACCAGGCTCCACCCCTCAAATCTCCAGGAATTTTCCAGCCCAGAGCTGGCAACCCTGCAGGTGAAAGCCCATTGTTCTGAAACCAGAGAGTGTGTATTAGAGATCTGTCAAGGGGGTTATGTAATACAGTTAAAGGAAGGGGGCATGGAGACTCACACCACCAACCTTAAAGCAGCATAAGAACATAAGAGAAGCCATGTTGGATCAGGCCAATGGCCTATCTAGGGTTGCCAAGTGTAAATTCCTCCGGAGTGGAGGACTCCCGTTGGGCGTCTGGAGCGCGAGCACGCACGCCGTACGCACGTCACCCGGAAGTGATATGACGACGCCGGGCACGCTGGGGGCGGGGCCACGACCATCTGAGGGAAAACCATAGAGATTTCCCTTGGATGATCGTGGCCCCGCCCCCAGCATGCCCGGCGTGGTCGCATCACTTCCAGGTGACGCACACGTCAGGGTGGGGTTCCCCCGGGGCCCGATCTGCCAGCGGCAGGGAACGGGCCTCTGGGGCGGGCATTTCCCATCCCCCCGGGGGGACTTGGCAAGCCTAGGCCCATCGAGTCCAGCACTCTGTGTCACACAGTGGCCAAAACCCAGGTGCCATCAGGAGGTCCACCAGTGGGGCCAGAACTCCAGAAGCCCTCCCACTGTTGCCCCCCCCCAGCACCAAGAATACAGAATCCAGGGCTTTTTTTGTAGCAGGAACTCCTTTGCATGTTAGGCCACACACGCCTAATGTAGCCAATCCTAATGAGTTTCTGCTGTTGGGTGTGGCCTATTATGCTAATGAGTTCATGCTGGGCGTGGCCAACTCGGAAGCCAGCCGGAACTCCGTTTGTTGTCAAAACCCAGGGCTTTTTTTGTAGCAGGAACTCCTTTGCATGTTAGGCCACACACCCCTAATGTAGCCAATCCTAATGAGTTTCTGCTGTTGGGTGTGGCCTATTATGCTAATGAGTTCATGCTGGGCGTGGCCAACTCGGAAGCCAGCTGGAACTCCGTTCCTGTGCGTTCCTGCCCAAAAATAGCCCTGCTTGTGGCTAATGGCCACTGATGGACCTCTGCTCCATATACCCAGTCCCCTTTATGTATACCCATAATTCCACCACAACACCCTCTCTGTTTCATAGCATCCAGCATCCAACACTTCCAGGCGTCAAAATTAATTCTTCGTACAGCAAGGCCAGAGGCAGCGTGGCACCGTGGTCAGAGTATCTGGCTAGGACCCAGGACAACTGAGTCTGAATTCCCCCTCTACCACGGATGCTCACCAGGTGACCTTGGGCCCCTCCAACTCACCCAGCCTAACTGACTTCACAGGGCTTGTTGTTGCGAGGACACAGTGGAGAAAAAGGGAACGATGTGATCTGTCGCTTTGGCACAGGGAGAAGAGCGGGTTATCAATTTTTAAAAATAAAAATAAAAATTAACAAGCATATTTAAAACCGCAAAATGTCTCACCTTCCCTTGCCCCACTGGTTGGAACCCATCCTGGCAAGAAGGATCGACCTGCGCTCCAGGGAGGGAGGCTCATCAGATAATTATTGAGCTAGGCTTGTCAACCTCCAGGTTGTGGCTGGAGAGCTGCTATTGCAATTTATCTCCAACGAACAGAGATCAGTTCCCCTGGAGAAAATGGCTTCTTTGGAGGGTGGACTCTATGGCACTGTACCCTGTTCAGGTCCTGCCTCTCCCCAAAGTCTCCACCCCCCCAAATCTCCAGGAATTACCCAGCCTAGAGTCGGCAACCCTATATCAAGTTGCACCCAAGTCTACAGTCTCTTCATAACTGTTATGTATGGAACAGAATGGATGAATGGATGAGCTTGAGTCTAAGCAAGGTATTGTAAACCGACCCATCAGAACAAGGGAAATTCTGGAGGGAAGCAAAGTGATTGGTCTTTATGTACAGTTTCTGATTGGATCTCATCTGACATGTGGGCGTGGCTTGTTTAAAAAGGAGCCTGTTGCTCCGTCTCGTTCTGGTTCTTCTGACTTTGTGTTCAGTAAAGCTGTTATCACCAGTGTTCCCTCTAAGCTGAGTCAGTGTGAGCTAGCTCACAGTTTTTTTAGCCTCCGGCTCACACAATTTTGACTCAGCTCAGGAAGGAGGGCTCCAGAGCGAACTAATGTATACAGCAGCCAAATCGCTCACTCACAACTTTAATGCCAGTTGCTCACAAAGTAGAATTTTTGCTCACAAGACTCCACGGCTTAGAGGGAACATTGGTTATCAGTGTTCATCTGCTGCCTCGAGTCTCGTATCTAACAATAACAGCAAGAGATAAGGCTGTGATCATTTCCCTGCTGGAATAGAGGACTGCCAGTAAAAATGATGCAGGATTCCACTGTCGCGGTACTACCCGTCTGTCTCCATTTGTCGTGCTGCAGATGAATCCATGCAGCAGCTGTTTGCGGAGGGGCGTGGCGTGATCTACCAGAGCGTGGGCACGTGGCTGGCCTCCAAGCACACCCAGTTACAGCTGACGGGGGCTCTAGCTATTGCGAACTTTGCCAGGAACGGTAAGAATGCCCACTCGTTTGTCTATTCCAATGGCCACACGGTGCACTGAAGTCAAGGGAGGTCTAAGGTCCAGTGCTGATACGGCCTCAGCTTGTGAGTTTTGCGCACTGTAGTAAAGCGTAAGAAGAAATTCTCGCTTGTGTGCATTGTTCTGCCATAGCTGGAACCTTCAGTGCAAACTGGGATCTGGGTACAGACGGTACGGTTAACGGAGTATTCTGTGTGTTACGAAGAAGGATGTGCAAACCAGGCTTACGACACTACGTGGTTTCCATTGGGTAGCAGGGCTTTTTTTGTAGAAAAAGCCCAGCAGGAACTCATTAGCATAATTGGCCACACCCAACAAGCAGAAACGTATTAGCACAGGTCATTAGCATATGAGGCCACACCCCTGTGTTACCAGAAGTGTGCTCATCCAGCCACACCCACCTTTTGCTTCTTTTTCTGTTTACCTTGTTGTCAAAACCCAGGGCTATTTTTGTAGCAGGAACTCCTTTGCATGTTAGACCACACACCCATAATGTAGCCAATCCTAATGAGTTTCTGCTGTTGGGTGTGGCCTATTATGTTAATGAGTCCCTGCTGGGCGTGGCCAACTCAGGAACCAGCCGGAACTCCGTTCCTGTGCGTTCCTGCCCAAAAATAGCCCTGGGTATTGGAATAGAAGCTTTGGCTATAGATGTAAATTTTCCAGAAATGTTGAAGCTATGAGGCGAAAAACACAATTTATGTCGTTAAAGCAGCAAAATGGGTTTAGGTGTGATAGGAAAAAGAGTATGGCGTGTACTTCAGGTTTTCGCAAAGTTTCCATTCCACTCGCAATGGGGGAAAAAATGTTTCACGTATAACTTAGTTATATCATATAAAAATGTATTAATTGGCATATCTGTGGAATCTGGAAATTCATTGGAATGAGAGAAAGCCCTGCGGGCTGCTGTGCCAAATTGTGTCTTAGCACTTTTCACTCCTTCCAAAAGAAAAGTTTTCCGGTGCTCCCCCAGATTGAATGTAATGAATTTATACCTGACTAGGATGAAATAATGATACACTATGCACTTTCCTAAATGATTACCATAAATAGAACACATTAGTTTGTTAAAAGGTTTTTGCAGTGTGTATTTATTTGTTACTAGACTCTCCTAATACTGCAGCTTGGGTTGCTTCAGCCTCCAGGTGGGGCCTGGGGATCCCCCAGAATTACAGTTCATCACCAGACAACAAAGATCGGGTCCCCTGGAAAAAATGGCTGCCTTGCAGGGTGGACTCTATGGCATTGTGCCCCATTAAGGTCCCGGTCCTCCCCAGGCTCCACCCCCAAATCTCCAGGAGTTCCCCAGGCTGGAGCTGGCAACCCTATCTTCCACCCCCTACCAGTGGCCAGGAAGGACCTGGAAATCCTATCACCAACCTTCTTGAGCCTGTGGACACTTTGGGAAATTTCAGTGCAGGTAGCAGGCACTACAACAAAATGGCTACCGGGAGCAATCACAAAACGGTTCGGACAGGGGGGCTCCCCACGGTTTTTGAGGCCGCAGGCGCCTTTAGGCACAGGCGGGTCAGCAGGCACAGCTCCAAAACTGCTGCTGCCGAAGGCAGAGCCAGCCACAACATTTCCGGGAGCGAGGTCATGCTTAGCTTTGATAGTAACACTTCAACCTCTCCGGCAGAAGCTCCGCTTAACAGGATGCTTTTTTAAATGAACGTACCTTTTAAAAATATTTCCGTGCTTACACACAGCTTATCTTCAGCCGCACAGTGAAAATCCTTGTGCCGTGGCGGCGGCGGCTGCTGCTGCAGCAGCAATTTTTTAAAAAAAAAAAAAAAATCAGCTCAGCCAATCAGATCTCTAATAGTCAATAAGAAGTCCTGCTGGGCAAAAGCCCCCCCCTGGCCTCACACACTTTCTAAAAACACTTGGCGAGCACCAGAAAAAGTGTCGGCAGCCCACAAGCACTACGTTGGGGGACCCCCTCGGTTAGGAAGTTTCAAACTTCACCTCCTATGATTCGGGTTCGGCAGGTCTTACCCATCTGCCTGCAGGGGGATCCTGGCTTGGTCCCGAGGTCTTTTGTCATGCACGCCATGACGACATCACCTGAAAGCGACGTCATTGTGCCGGGCATGTTGTACAGGGGATGCTCTAGCATTTGACTAAAAACTCTATGGTCACCATAGAGTTTTTAGCCAAATGCTAGAGCATTCCCCATGCAACGTACCCGGCATGATGACGTCGCCTCCAGATGATTGTGCCAGGCATGGTGGGGCTCTTCAGGGGCAGGGCTCCCCCACCGTCCAGCTGGCCAGTGATGGATCAGGGTCCCCGAAATTGGCGGAAACCCTGCAACCATTGGAGAGCTGGCAACCCCATGTTGGAGGCAGTTGTTTCTGAATGGGTGCTCCCTGCAGACCCAAAGGTGATCCTCTTCTGAAGCATACCCTTCTTGAAAGAGGTGCAAGAAAGCCAGGACTGGCTGAATGCTTTGGGCATGAAGTAAATGTTTACCCCAAAACACATTGGTGGGCACCTGACATCCACTGGCACTGCACTGGAAATCACTGACTTATGTGATCTTGCGCTCCCTTCAGTATCTCAAAAAAGGTGTTGGTTTTGGGAAACGTACAAACTTATTTAATCAAATACAAATTAGTCTCTTAAAATGCTGGCAATTCATCTATAAGAAATTCTTTCATCTACAGACCACTGTCACCTCATGATGCATGAGTGCCCAAAACACAAAACGAGTTTCCCCTTTTGCTGTAAAAACTTTGCAATTAGTCAGATGTTTTGGCATAAAGTCAGAGTCCCTCTGGAAGATCTGGAAAGACCTCCCGCCCTGAAAGAGAACTTGGCTGTCTGCTCATTGCTTTAGAGGTATTGCCACCGAAACCTGAGGGTGGTTTTCTCAGCATCCAGCACCGTCGACTCTAATCCTTGGACTCTTTTCTCCCCCTCTTGATTTTACAAGACAGCAACTGCGTTCGGATGGTGCAGCTCGGAGTGGTCCATCAGCTGCTGGATCTTTTAGAGCAACACGTGGAAAGCGGCGACGTCTCGGTTCAACATGCTGCACTCAGCGCACTTCGAAACCTTGCCATACCAGGTACGGCAAAAGCCACACGGAAAATTATTTAAGTGGAAAGCGGGGGAAAATAAACTAACACCACATAAATGTGTTTGATGACCTAGAAAGGAGAGAGAGCTAAGGCCCGAAGAGGGCAAATGGAGGGAAGTGAGAAGAAATGGTGGAAATGAAGGTTGCCAACCACCAGTTGTGTAGAAACAACAGAGAGATCACGGGAAGGATGCAAACAATGATGAAAATATATTTAGACTGCTGTTTTGCAGTTAGCTGCGGTGGCTCAAGTGGTTAAGACGCTGAACTGCAGGCTGTGGAAGGTCAGCAGTTCGAGACCCGAGTGTGCCACATGACGGAGTGAGCTCCCGTCTCTAGTTCCAGCTCCTGCCAACCTAGCAGTTCGAAAGCAAGAAATTGCAAGTAGATCAATAGGTACTGCTTTGGTGGGAAGGTAACAACATTCCGTGCGCCTTGGTGTCTAGTCATGCCGGCCACATGACCACGGAAACGTCTTCGGAGAGCGCTGGCTCTTCGGCTTTGAAACAGAGATGAGCACCACAACCCTAGAGTCGGACTCGACTGGCTTTCAAGCAAGGGAACCTTTACCTTTACCTTTTTTGCAGTGAGTAGTATTTCTTCAACAAGTAATAAAGATGTACGCAGGCACACAACAGAATTTGCAGATACTCCCGTTTCACGTGACCACTTTTCCTAAGGGTGCTGCATAAGTAACATCAATTTACACGTCAACCATTCCAATCTGTAAATTAACACTCAACGTTCTTCCCACTCCAATGTTTCTCACGCAGCACACTTAGAAAAAGTGGTCATGTGAAACGGGAGTATCTGCAAATTCTGTTGTGTGCCTGCGTACACCTTTATTACGTGCTGAAGAAACACTACTCACTGCAAAACAGTCTAAACATATTTTCATAATACGTCGTCACGGGTTTTAACCTCCAGTTGGGGTCTGGAAATGTTCTAGAATGACAACGGAGCTCCAGGGTGTAGAGTAGGGTTCCCAGTCTCCAGGTGGGGGTGGGGGTCTCCCAGAATTCCAGTTGTTCTCCAGATGACAGAGATAGTTCCTCTGGAGAAAATGGCTGATTTGGAGAGTGGAATTCTATGGCCATTATACCCTGCTGAGCTCCCTTCCCCTCCCTAAGCCCCACCCATTCTACAATCTACCTTCAGGTCTCCAGGAATTTCCCAGGCCAGAGCTGGCAACCCTACTATAGATATCAGTTCCCCTGGAGAAAATGGCTGCTCTGGACGGTGGGCTTTATGACATTATGCTCTGCTGAGGTCCCTCCCCTCCCCAAACCCTGCTCTCCCCAGACTACACACCCCCAATTGCTAGGAATTTCCCAACCTGGAGTTGGCAACACAAAGAAATACAACTATTAAAGATAAAGGTAAAGGTCTCCCTTGCTCGAAAGCCAGTCGAGTCCGACTCTAGGGTTGCGGTGCTCATCTCTGTTTCAAAGCCGAAGAGCCAGCGCTGTCCGAAGACGTTTCCGTGGTTATGTGGCCGGCATGACTAAAGCTTATTACATTCAGAGCTGATAGTTATACATATCCAACTGATGGGTAAAACTTTTGACCAATAGACCATGCGCGTTTCGGCCCCTGCAGGCCTTCCTCAGTGGCCAATAGGAATGTCATAAGTTTTAAGAGTTGGATATTTGGACTATTTCTTTTAACCTTATGTATGTTTTATTTATGTGTAAAGGTAAAGGTCTCCCTTGCTCGAAAGCCAGTCGAGTCTGACTCTAGGGTTGCAGTGCTGATTTCTATTTCCAAGCCGAAGAGCCAGCGCTGTCCGAAGACGTTTCCGTGGTCATGTGGCCGGCATGACTAAACACGGAGGCGTACGGAATGCTGTGACCTTCCCACCGAAGTGGTCCCTATTTATCTACTTGCAATTTCTTGCTTTCGAACTGCTAGGTTGGCAGGAGCTGGAACTAGAGACGGGAGCTCACTCCGTCATGCGGCGCACTCGGGTCTCGAACTGCTGAACTACTGACCTTCCACAGCCTACAAACAGCACCTTTGCAGGCACTGGAAGCCTCTCTGAACATAATGTGAAACCACTGGTAAGGGCCAGACTTAACAGGATGAAGCAGCTATATTTGTTCACAGGCCTTGCTACTCTTTTGTGTGTGCGTGAGCGTGCGTGCCTGGAAGTCATGGCTGACTTCTGGTGACCCCTAGTGGGGATGGAAGGCAAGGGCGGCCAGAGAGACGGCTAGCTGCTTGCCTCTGCGTCAGAGCCCTCGTCTTCCTTGGAGGTTTTCCCATCCAAGTCCTTGCCACTTAGCTTCCAAAATCGGACTTTCCCGGGCTATTCAGGTCAGGCTAACAAATAAATGACTCTAAAAATACAAATATTTATTATGGTGTACACATGAATAAAGGAGCTGCGGTGGCTCAAGTGGTTAAGACGCTGAACTGCAGGCTGTGGGAGGTCAGTAGTTCAGCAGTTCGAGACCCGAGTGTGCCGCATGACGGAGTGAGCTCCCATCTCTTTAAGAGTTTTTGTTTTAGTGGCTACACGGTTGCACTAGGATTTGGGGAAACCAAGTTCGAATCCCTACTCTACCACGGAAGTTTGCTGGGTGACCGTGGGCCAGTCATTCTCTCTCTGCCTACTTTACCTCACAGGGCTGTTGTTACGAAGATAAAGGGGAGGGGATGATCTTGTAAACTGCGGTAGCTCCCCCCCCCACTCATTAGAAAGAGAAGTGGGGTGTAAATAAATATCTAGGTAAAGGCGAAGGTTTCCCTTGCTCGAAAGCCAGTCGGATCCGACTCTAGGGATGCGGTGCTCATCTCTGTATTACTCAGGTGGCCTATTGGCCACTGAGGAAGGCCTGCAGGGCCGAAACGCGTATGGTCTAATGGTCAAAAGTTTTACCCATCAATTGGATATGTATAACTATCAGCTCTGAATGTAATAAGCTTTAAGAGTTTTTGTTTTAGTGGCTACATGGTTGCACTAGGATTTGGGGGAACCAGGTTCGAATCCCCACTCTACCATGGAAGTTTGCTGGGTGACCGTGGGCCAGTCATTCTCTCTAAGCCTAATTTACATCACAGGGCTGTTGTTACAAAGATAAAGGGGGGGATGATCTTGTAAACTGTGGTAGCTCCCCCCCACTCATTAGAAAGAGAAGTGGGGTGTAAATAAATATCTAGGTAAAGGCGAAAGTTTCCCTTGCTCGAAAGCCAGTCGGATCCGACTCTAGGGATGCGGTGCTCATCTCTGTATTACTCAGGTGGGTAACCGTGTTGGACTGAAGCAACAGAACTAAGTTTGAGTCCAGTGGCGCCTTTAAGACCAACAAAGTTTTATTCTGGGTATAAGCTTTTGCGTGCACACGCACACTTCTTCATATATCTTAATAAAACTGAATAACTGAATAAAAATACCAGAATAAAACTTCGTCAGTCTTAAAGGTGCCACTGGACTCAAACTTTGTTCTGTATTACTCAGCACCGGATCAAAGAGAGGTTGGTGGGGTGAACTTTTCTGTCCGGACAGCTGGCAGGACACAAGGCAAGAAGCCTGTATTCTTCCATCACATTAAGAGGGCTCAGAAGACATGATGAAAACATCGGGAAGATGAAAAGAAGAGAAGCGGTTTGCTAAGCTGAGAATTCTGCAAGAAGATCTGCACCGCAAAATCCTTTTTTTGTTTCCCAGACGTCTTCGAAGCGATACCACCTAAGGCAATTTAGGCCTCAGGTTGAAAACCTGCGTTCCCCCATCGATTCCGGGGCGATCGTTTCAAAAAGGCAATAAGCAGACCAAAATGATGAAAGCCAACCAGCCTAGATACAGTCTTTTGGAGAAAAAAATACGGACAGACACAGGGGCCATTATGAATTGATTAAATCCTCAGCGACCTGCCCAGGGAACTCTCTTTGAAATCCCTACCATACTCAGGGGCCTACAGCTTGAACTTCCTGCTGCCGAGCCCAAGGAAATTACAAGCAAGCTAATTAAGTGGCGGCTTCCCAGCATGATCAAGATGCCAGCGCGGGAGGCCTGCCCGCTGGACTCGGCCTTGGCAAGAAAGAAAACAAAGAGACGGTGTCAGGAAATTGGTTGGCAGCATACCATTTCTTTTTCCCCCCTCTAGGGACATTTGCTTTTAATTATTACCTGAGATGACTTCACCGTCAGAATATGGTAAGAGGGAGAAAGGGAGGGAATGTGTTCAAATACAGAAGCAGTAGTACCTCGAGAGGCACTGAAGAAGCTTCTTGAAACAAAGGCCACGGTCACACGGACCTCTTACCGCGCTAGTTTTCCCGCAGTTCTTCTTGGAGGTGGTCAGACGGTCCCTCTGTCTTCTGCTTCACTCGCGCAAAGTACTGATCACACAGCGCGCCGTCCCTGCGGTGGCGCGGGTTTTTTTTTAAAAAACCTGCGCATGCGCTTGTCTTCCTGAAACAAGCACCATCGGCGGTACCAAACTGTCAATACACGTGATTGAAGACGTAAAGGAAAACGAGAAAGAAAACAGGGTTAAACATGCGCTTGGGTGTACATACAAACTAAAAAGACCAAAATAAAAGCTAGTGCCTGTTTGCACATGCACATAACTTAAACCAGAAACACAAAAAAGGGGGGGAGCACGGTCACTGCGGATTGCTGTCCAGATACCAAAACCGCGGATACAAAGCGTGAGATATCGGAAAAATTGGGTACTGGTTCGGCTGAGGCTGACTCCTCAGATGAGGAAGAGGCAGGGGGAAACTCAGCCTCGTCTGGAGTCAGCCCAGGAGAAGAACCCTCAACACTACCTGAGGAGGAAGAGTCCCCAGCAGTTGCGCAAGAGTTAAAGCAAGAAGGAGAGACAGATCCTGAGCCTGGCCCAGCACCCCCAGCTGGGGACACCCCGAGGCCAGACTCCCCGCCAAGTTCTCCTGAGTGCCTCAGACGTAGAGCACGCCAGAGGCTGAGTATGCAGGAACGAAGAAGGCATGCCAGACTGCAGCTCCTGCAAAGGCAACCAGACGAGTTGTAAGCCTTTGCAGACTCAACTCCCAGGGAAGGGAGGACCTGTTCAAAAACACTCCATGAACCTGCTTCAACGCGGCAGCAACTCTGTGTAATCAGACCTGCTTCTGAGTGTGCAGCAGCCGCTCCTTGTCCTTGGAAACTTGCAATCTTGACTTGACTATCCGACCTTTGGCTTTGTTACTGACCTTGATTTCAAACCGTGTTTCCAGCTTCTCGTGTGTAGTCTCGGTGGCCATCAGCCAAGATAGCACACAGTTGTAATTCCAGGAGATCTCCAGATACTACTTGGGTGCTGGCATCCTTAAGTTGATTTCCCCCTCCCATTTCCACTCCTATATTTTCTGGATACTTTTTGCGTGTATCGGGAAACTGTACATATGTTCATCTTCCAGGACAGGTGAGCAGAACAGATGTCAACTGGCATGATTACCAGCAGTGACCTCATGGGGGTTACAGTGGATTTTATGAATGATCAGGGTCACAGATTTTAACAGTCACACACGGACACACACCAGGGCTTGTATAGCAACTACAAAGGGAAGCATATCTTAACTATTATTTCCCCACACACACTAAGAAACAGTCAGCGATTCTCCGTGGAGCTCCAGGTGGGTGAGATCAGCTTTCAAACACAGCTGAGTCCCACTGCCTCTCATTTAGAAATTAAGCCAGATCACGAAATGGAAGTTCTTAAATTCACACCTTTTGGAGAGAACAAACACATAACATGACAGCACATACAGAACATCAGAAATGTCAGGGAACACTTGCTTCTGCTTGCCTGCATTTTTAAAAATAAACCATTCAACCACTCAAAAAACCCAAAACATTTCTAGGCCTGAAAAAAACTAATTATTTCAA
>NW_015169875.1:168529-176808 GCF_001447785.1 Gekko japonicus | reverse complement strand
GGGGGGGGGCGGGGGGAGCTCTGCAACTCACCTGGCTGCTTCTTGCTCTGAGGGCTGCTGGGAGCAGGGGGTGGGGCTCGTTGCATGTGCCCGCCCCCTGGGCTCTTTACTGCCGGAGCGCTGCTCCTGTGTGCTCCTGCAGGAAAGGACCCCTGGTCATTTCCATTATGATGGGGGTGTGACTCTGGTCCATTCCCCCCCCTGCCCAGTAATCTGCGATTGTGTCTGCTTTGTCAGAGAAGAGGCGGAGGCAGAGCAAGGGACAGGCCCAGGTTCATCTATCTCCACTAACTGGGGATCAGGTGGAACATTCAACTGGAAAGCTGAGCTGAAACCAAAGAAAGGAAGATACGCTGTGGTCTTTCACTGAACTGCTCCCTCTTCACTCTAGTTAGGGAGGCCCCCAACCCTTGACTGGGGTTGCCAGCTTCAGGTTGGGGAAGACCTGGAGATCTGAGGGCAGAGCCTGGAGAGGGAAGGGGTCTGAGGAGGGCAGGGAGCTCAGGGCTGACGTGACACCGTACAGTCCACCCACCAAGGCAGCCATCTTCTCCAGGGGAACTGATCTCTGTCGCCTGGAGAGCAGTTGTAAGTTCAAGGTTGGTGTCGTGGTTAAGTGCGCGGACTCTAATCTGGGAGAACCGCGTTTGATTCCCCACTCCTCCACTTGCAGCTGCTGGATGACCTTGGGCAAGCCACAGTTCTGATAAGAGCTGTTCTTGAAAAAGAGCAATTTCTGTCAAGAGCTCTCTCAGCCCCACCTACCTCACAGGGTGTCTGTTGTGGGGAAGGGAAAGGAGTTTGTAAGCCGCTCTGAGACTCCTTTGGGTAGTGAAAGGCGGGGTATAAATCCAACCTCCTCCTCCTCCTCTTCTTCTTCTGGAAATCCCCAGTATGTACTTGGATGTTGGCAAACCTACCATCAACACCTCATACTAGGGCTACCTCAAGCCCACAGTTAGGATCTACGTAAAGGCTTTCTCTCACCTATTCCTTGAGCCATATGTTTTAACCCCTCACTATTTATTAATTTATTTAATTCATCTATACCCTGCCAGTTAGGTGTAGTGGTTAGGAGTGTGGACTTTAATCTGGGTGAATCGAGTTTGATTCCCCCACTCCTCCACTTCCAGCTGCTGGTGTGACTTTGGGTCAGTTACAAATTGTCTCAGAGCGCTTCTCTCATGAGCAGTCCTCGAAAGAGCTCTCTCAGCCGCACCTACCTCACAGGGTGTCTGTTGTGGGGAGGGGGAGGGGGAGGAGTTTGTAAGCCGCTCTGAGACTTCTTCGGGTAGTGACGGGCGGGGTATAAATCCAATCTCTTCTTCTTCTTCTACTTCTTCTTCTTCTTTTCTTCCCAGTGGAGACCCAAAGCAGCTTACATCGTTCTCCTCTCGTCCATTTTATCCCCATAACAACTCCGTGAGGTAGGTTAGGCTTCTAAATGTCCGTGTGACCTGACCCAAAGAGGATGTAGGCCTGCCAGCTCCAGGTTGGGAAATTCCTGGAGATTTGGGGGCAGAGCCCGGGGAGAGGAGGGAGGAACCCCAGTGGGGTATGGTGCCACAGAATCCACCCTCCAAAGAAGGGTTGCCATCCCCCCCAATCGGGGCAGGGGTTCCCCCGATTTCTTCTGCCCACCGACCATTGGGAGGAGCCCCGCCCCCAAAGAGCCCCCCAGTGTCCAACCTGCTGGTGCAATGACATCGCCCGGTGATGTCATCGTGGGGCACGTGCACAAGAAGATCCCAGGAAGGAGCCTCCGTCCCCCCACCAGCAGAAGGTAGGGACCTGGGAACCCTACTCCAAAGGTGCCATTTTCTTCAGGGGAACTCATCTTGGTGGTCTGGAAATCAGTTTGTCGTGGGTACTGGTTCGGCTGAGGCTGACTCCTCAGATGAGGAAGAGGCAGGGGGAAACTCAGCCTCGTCTGGAGTCAGCCCAGGAGAAGAACCCTCAACACTACCTGAGGAGGAAGAGTCCCCAGCAGTTGCGCAAGAGTTAAAGCAAGAAGGAGAGACAGATCCTGAGCCTGGTCCAGCACCCCCAGCTGGGGACACCCCGAGGCCAGACTCCCCGCCAAGTTCTCCTGAGTGCCTCAGACGTAGAGCACGCCAGAGGCTGAGTATGCAGGAACGAAGAAGGCATGCCAGACTGCAGCTCCTGCAAAGGCAACCAGACGAGTTGTAAGCCTTTGCAGACTCAACTCCCAGGGAAGGGAGGACCTGTTCAAAAACACTCCATGAACCTGCTTCAACGCGGCAGCAACTCTGTGTAATCAGACCTGCTTCTGAGTGTGCAGCAGCCGCTCCTTGTCCTTGGAAACTTGCAATCTTGACTTGACTATCCGACCTTTGGCTTTGTTACTGACCTTGATTTCAAACCGTGTTTCCAGCTTCTCGTGTGTAGTCTCGGTGGCCATCAGCCAAAATAGCACACAGTTGTCATTCCAGGAGGTCTCCAGATACTACTTGGGTGCTGGCATCCTTAAGTTGATTTCCCCCTCCCATTTCCACTCCTATATTTTCTGGATACTTTTTGCGTGTATCGTGAAACTGTACATATGTTCATCTTCAAGGACAGGTGAGCAGAACAGATGTCAACTGGCATGATTACCAGCAGTGACCTCATGGGGGTTACAGTGGATTTTATGAATGATCAGGGTCACAGATTTTAACAGTCACACACGGACACACACCAGGGCTTGTATAGCAACTACAAAGGGAAGCATATCTTAACTATTATTTTCCCCCCCACACTAAGAAACAGTCAGCAATTCTCTGTGGCGCCCCAGGTAGGTGAGAGCAGCTTTCAAACACAGCTGAGTCCCACGGCCTCTCATTTAGAAATTAAGCCAGATCATGAAATGGAAGTTCTTAAATTCACACCTTTTGGAGAGAACAAACACATAACATGACAGCACATACAGAACATCAGAAATGTCAGGGAACACTTGCTTTTGCTTGCCTGCATATTTAAAAATAAGCCATCCAACCACTCAAAAAAACCAAAACATTTCTAGGCCTGAAAAGAACTAATTATTTCAACTATGTGAACTAATATAAGCATTTAACCTGCGTCAAAGTTTAGCACAAGAACTTGCTCTCAGCGCCACAGTTTGGTTCTGGTGAGCAAGTGCAGACTGTCACGGATTAATGACAGCCAGCTCCGGAATGTTTGAGATTAAGGAGACTGTCTTCAGACTGGGGAGAAGGTTTCAGTTAGCATGATATGCAGACAGGTTTGAGACGCTGCACTTTTCACTTTAGGAATTCAGATGAACCCATGAAGTTCCTTTCTATCAAGTCAGATCTTTGGCCTGTCGAGGTCAAGACTGCCTGCCGTCTGGCTGGCAGTGGCTCTCTGTATGTTGTCACTTCCAGGGGTCGTTTCGTAGAAAAAGAGGTACAGGAGCTCATTAGCATAGCTCATTCGCATAACTTATTTGCATATGCCACACCCCCTGACATCACCCCCTGCTATTGTGTCTGCTTTGTCCATTTTATCCTCATAACAACTCCGTGAGGTAGGTTAGGCTAAAGGAGTGTGACTAGCCCCAGGTCACCCAGCGAGTTTCTGTAGCACGAGTGGGGATTCAAACCTGAGTTTCCCAGATACTAGGTCTTAATCACTACAACACACTGGCTGTCATAAAAGGGGTCGATCACAAAAGGGATGCATATCCAGGAACTCAAGACTGCGGAAAGCACTTTAGAGATGGAGCGAGATCATGGAAGAATGAGCCATGATCTATCAGGCTTCAATTTACAGGGCTCTAAGCACAAACATCCTCCTTAATCTCAGAAAACAGAGAGTGATTAAAATGTGAAGTGCGCTGCCAGAGGACGCAGTGATGGCCACAGGAATAAACAGCTTTCAAGGGGGGTTGGATAGATCCATGGAGGAGAAGTCTGTCAGTGGCTACTAGCCATGGTGGCTGAGGGGAACTTCCACGTTCAGAGGCACTAAGTCTCTGACTCCCAGAGCCAGGAGGCAACCTCAGGGGAGGGCCTCGGCCTCCATGTCCCGTTGTTGGCTGTCCAGAGGAACTGGCTGGCCACGGTGTGAGATAGGATGCTGGACTAGATGGACCACTGGTCTGATCCAGCAGGCCTCTTCTGATGTTCTTAAAACACACCTATGTTTCACACATGTTGACTGATCCAGAGCCTGCTGCCAATTCTGAAATAAACTTGATTTTTATTATTTATACATCAGACCCGGGACCGGGGGGGGGGGAGAAGGGGCCATTTGCCCTTCCAACCCTACTGAAGCCTTGAGCAGAACGGCTAGCTCACCTTTGTTTACCCACGTCCGTCCGTCACCAAGATCCCCAGGGTAGCCTTTTTCTTTGACGATGTCAGGCGACCTCTTCCCAGCACTGAGTGCTGTTTGGAAAGCAGAACAGGAAAGGAGAGGACTAATTAGTTCCCAAAGGTGCTGCTGGCATGCAAATAGAGGATGAATTAATTTCTTAGCATGGAGTAAGCAGTGCGGGAGGCCACAGCGGCACAATCTGCCTGGGATATTTATAGTCTCCTGTCTGTGCGTGGCAGTGGCAAAGGCATATGGTGGAATGGGCGTCCACCCCACACTAAGCTACGGTGTTACCATCCCATTGCAAATGATCTGGCAACACATCATGGCGGCACTGTTGATTCAGACAGTTCCCCTTTGCCCGCTTACAGAAGCAGAACTTCAGCCAGTTTGTCGTTCTGATCGATGAGTGGAAACGGGGGCCAAAGGGAGGGGGTTTATCATCCTGCGGAGAAAAAGAAAAATTAAGGCCTTGTCTACTTATTGGAAGTACTGACCATAGAGTTCCTGGCAATTATTAGAGCGACCCTTGTCACTCCTGGGTAGCTCTAGGAACAGGGTTGCCAAACCCCAGATCCGGGTGGGGTTCCCCCCACATTTTGGGGTTCCAATCTGCTCCCTGGCCCACTGGCCGATGGGGGAAGCCCCGCACCTAAGTCCCACTACCAGTGTTCCCTCTGAGCTGAGTTAGTGCGAGCCAGCTCACAGTTTTTTAGCCTCCGGCTCACACATTTTTGTCTTGTCCCAGGAAGGAGGGCTCCAGAGCAAACTGATTCATGCAGTTGCCAAATGGCTCGCTCAAAACTTTAAGGCTGGTAGCTCACAAAGTAGAATTTTTGCTCACAAGACTCCACAGTTTAGAGGGAACATTGCCCACCACCAAGAGCGACCAGCCACCCCCTCCCTCCCCTCCCGCGCGATTTAAAGGGCTTCAGCCGATCAGTGGGGCCCACGTGGCCCACCAATCAGCTGGAGGTCCCTTTAAATCTAGCAGGAGGGAGGGAGCGGGGCGGTCACGGACTGCACGCTGGCCTTGCAAAAAAACCCAAACCTTTAAAGTGTCTTTTTGGGAGCCGGGGGGCTGCAGTGTGCGGTGCCCACCCACCCCCGGAACACCCCCAAACCCCCTGCTGGAGCGACAGCAGTACCTGACAACCCTGTCTAGGAATCACCGGGATCTCTATGGTCAGAACTTCCAGTAAGTAGCCAAGGCCTTATTCTTCTCTTTAATTTTTCTCCCAGAATGCCGCCCCTCCCCACAACCCTCCCGCAAGTTGCTAGGCACTGCCTGGCAACCCTGTGCCCAAGACCTTGATGTGCAGTGAGAACTAGTGAGGTATAAAGCCTGGGTAGCCCCCTCTTCCCTCATTCAAACCTTACCCTCCCACATCAGCCCACTAGGTGGGGCTTTAGGTAAGCTGCCGTTCTCTCTGCCTCAATAACAACACTGGCCTGCCTTAAAAGGGTGTCGTGAGGATCACCAAATTAAACGGTCACCAAAGAAAAGATTTTTGAAGCGCTTTGCTCATTTGTATCTACTTAGATATTTATTTATACCCCACTTCTCTTTCTAATGAGTGGGGGGATCTACAGCAGTTTGTAAGATCATTTCCCCACGGTCACCCAGCAAACTTCCATGGCAGAACCTGGTTCCCCAAATCCTAGTGCAACGGTGTAGCCACTATAACAAAAAGTCTGAGTCCAGTGGCACCTTTAAGACCCAGTCTTATTTTATTTATTTATTTATATTTATCTTTGAATTTATACCCCGCCCTCCCCGAAGGCTCAGGGCAGCTCACAAGGGGCACAAATGCCCAAGTCAAAACATTAAAACAGTACAGAATAATATAAAATACAATAAATACAATTCACTAAATTTACTTTACGGTGCTCCAAAATTATTTAACTATAAAAGTTCAAGATGGGATTCTAAAATTATTAGCAACAAGCAACAGTAATAACAATATCTGGGTATATTCTGGGTATTATTCTGGGTATAACCTTTTGCGTGCAGGCACACTTCTTCAGCCAATACACCACGCTGGCTCTCATTTAAAAAAACGCTATATTGCCAATAGTAGCAGTATGCAGGGATAAGGCAGGCTAATGAAAAACAGAGTAGATCAAATGAAGTGATTCTAAGTGATTTCTGAGCACTTTATAGTACTGAAATGTTTTTAAATTGTATAATGTGTTTTTAAATGTTACTAAATTATTTGATGTTTTATCACTACAAGATTTCTTGCCATGTAAGCCGCCCTGAGCCCTACAGGGGAGGGCGGGATATAAGTTTAACAAATAAATAAATAAATAGCCAAGAGAGCAACTGAGAGCCACTGATTAAAGTCAAGTTTCCTGCTTGTGTTCTTAAGTGCCCAAAGTAATTGACGTAAACACTACAACGCAGATCCTGCTTCTAAACATGCCCAGTTTTTGAACCAAATGCTGCAAGGCACAGATGCACAGCTAAACGGTCTTCCGTGAATTTAGAATGACATTGCAAACCATTCTGCTATCCCAAATGTTCCGTACCCTGATTTTTACCCTCGTTGGGTTTTTCTGGGGGTCGTCCATATAGAGATACAAGTTGCCATTCCAGTCTTGAGCACGCCAATTGTAACACCCGCCTTCTCCCACTGTTCTCCAGTGGCTAACAAGATCCAGATGCTGGAGGAAGGGGTCGGCAAGCGGATCCAGATGCTGCTGAGATCAGAGATGCCTCCCGTTCAGTTCAAACTCCTCGGAACGCTGCGGATGTTGATTGACGGTCAAGGTAGGGACGTGCCAGGAATGTTCAAGTTGGTCCTGTCTTTAGGATCCATCTGGAGGCTAAGGGAGGAAGAGGAAAACGTCAACACATGATTATGATTGTGCTCTTATGAGTGTGGCTGGCTCAAGTCGACTGCACATGAACAGGTGAAACTGCCTGTTGAGGTTAGGTAGGGTTGGCAGCAATGTTCCCTCTAAGCTGTGGAGTCTTGTGAGTAAAAATTCTACTTTGTGAGCTACCGGCATTAAAGTTGTAAGCAAACAATTTGGCTACTGCATCGATTAGTTTGCTCTGGAGCCCTCCTTCCTGAGCGAAGGCAAAAATGTGTGAGCCAGAGGCTAAAAAACTGTGAGCTAGCTCACACTAGCTCAGCTTAGAGGGAACACTGGTTGGCAGCCTTTTCCCTATGGCGGGATGCTAGCGTCGTATGTTGCCCATCACCGCTCTGAGCAGTGACACGTTTTTTTAAAAAAAAGGCATTGCAGGCACTATCATGTCACTTCCAGGGAAAAGCCAGAACTGACGCCAGGTAGCTCTAGGAATCGCCAGAAACTCTATAGTTTTACCGGAAGTGACATCAGAGTGCATGTTGTACCGCCCCCAAACTCCCACCAGTTGCCAGGTGTGGCAACCCTTAATGTTATTAGCATCTACTCTGACTGGCAAATGCTTTCCAGGGTCTCAGGTTAAGACCTTTTGCATCATCTGTCCTCTGGTCCGTTTTTTGGTCTGTGGGTGTTTCAAACTGGAGGTGCCGTTGATTGAACCGGGAACCTTCTGCCTGCAGAGCGGATGCTCTGTTGCTAAGCCACACCCCGAGCCCTAAAGTTAGGCAAGTTAGGCCAACTACACATAAACCTCTTTGACATTCTAAAAAGTACAATATTTGGCTCAGAGTTCAGATGTTGCCTGTAACTTTGGCTTGATTAAACTACCTGGGGTCAGTGTGGTTCAGGTAGGTTGCTGTGTTCGTCTGAAGCAGCAGAACCAAATTTGAGTCCATTGGCACCTTTAAGACCAACAAAGTCTTATTCTGGGTATAAGCTTTCCTGTTATTCATATCCAGGGGTCATTCCGCAGAAAAAGAGGTGCAGGAGCTCATTAGCATAACTTATTTGCATATGCCACACTCCCTGACCTCACCGGAAGTGTGTCAGAAGGCAACACCCACCGCTCAGGCTCCACTGGACTG
>NW_015169875.1:161345-168180 GCF_001447785.1 Gekko japonicus | reverse complement strand
GGTTTGGGGTGGTTGCGAGTGGGGGGGGGGGGGGACGTGCAGATCTGTCCTCGCAGAGGAGGGAGAGCTTGTACCTGAAGGCTGGCTGGGCGGGGCTCTGCAACATACCTGGCTGTTTCTTGCTCCTCGTGGCCCAACTGAGGGCTGCTGGGAGCAGGGGGTGGGGCTTGTTGCATGTGCCCGCCCCCTGGGCTCCTTACTGCCGGAGCTCCGCTCCTGTGCGCTCCCGCAGGAAATGACCCCTGTTCATATCTGAAGAAGTCTGCATGCACATGAAAGCTTATACCCAGAATAAAACTGGACGCAAAACTTTGTCGTATGGTCAGTGTGACTGCCTAAATGCAGGCTATGTCTCCAAGGTACCCTGTAGACCCGGAACAGCCCCCATTTGCTGATACTGCTCCCTGGCGAAGCCGTCGCTCTGCTTTGCTCTTTGAGATGATGTCGACGACTCTTTTATACTGGGTAGGGGAAATCAACATCTATTCAGCAGAAGAAACATGGAAGGAATGGAGACAGATGCAGTTAGTTTATTTAGATGTTTATACCCTGCTTTTCTCCCCAGGGGAGACCCGCGGGGACTTGCAACCTCATTCTGAACTCAACTTTATCTTCACAGCAATCCTGGCCCCGGTCACACGGGCTGGAAAATGCGGGGGGGGGGGGGCGTGGCTGTTTACCCCGGAACAAAATAATGCGCAGTAGCCCAATCAGACATCCTGTCGAGGTCCCGTGGTTAGGCCGTTAGGTGCCGATCACACGGCTAGTCTGCAGCGCGGCAAAGAAGCAGCATGGTGCAATCACACCAACAATTGCGCCACGCCGCTTCCGTGGCAAACAGGATTTTTTTTGTCTCACCGAAGTTTGCGCATGTGCATGATTGTTTGTGCGCATCCTGTGGAGACTTTAAAAAAACCACATCCGGTTTGCAACGGGACATGGGCGGGCACCGGATGCCATGGGTTTCCAGCGGAAACGCGATCAGACGCCCGCCCTTGCCCCGCATTTCCCGGAAACTAGTACATCGTATGTGGTGGTTTTTTACTCCGCATCTTCGGCAACAAGCCACAGGTTAGCCACGGGTGCACTACGCTTCCCAGATGTTGCGGTGTGATCACGCCCGGAAAATCCACCTCCTATCATCCGTGTCTTCAGCGTGGCAACTTCTCCGTGTGAACAGGGCCCCTGTTAAGTAGATTAGGCTGGGAGAGAGTGACTGGCCCCCAGTCAGCCAGCAGCCTTCCATGGCCAAGGGGTGATCTGAACTGGGGTCTCCCTAGTCCAACACTCTAACCACTATACCGCACTACAGTATAAATACTTGCTAAACATAAACTAGTTTTTTCCTTGAACACCATGTTTGTTTCTGATGCTTGGATTCCGGCTGACTGGCATTTGCTTTTAGGATTTATAAGCTACTTTTCCTAGCACAAAGGAGGAGAAAAAACCTGCTTCGGATTTACCCTTCTGCAGCCGCAAGTTCAGTTAACCTCCCACTTAATTGCCGGCTGCTCTATTTACCCATGATCCAACGTTGACCTTAATTAACTCAGCACAATATGCTCCTGTGAGCATGTGTCTACTAACAAGCCCCTGCTAAATTAGCTGATTGCATTATCTAGTGTAAATTCATTACTGTGACACTCACCGGGGTGTATTGATGCCTGCAGAATTTCGAAAGACAAGTTCCTTACCAAAAAAATAAAAAAAGGAAAAATCTGAACCCTCAGCGTCAACAGCTTTCCAGCAGCACCAATTAAGAAAGAAACTGTTTCTCGAACGATTTTCAGGTCTGTGTGCCTATGCAGTCCTAAAGCTTGCTATTATAATACAAACCAAACTCACTCAGCACCAATTAAGAAAGAAACTGTTTCTCGAACGATTTTCAGGTCTGTGTGCCTTGCAGTCCCTAAAGCTTGCTATTATAATACAAACCAAACTCACTCAAGTACAACTTTTTGGTTGGACTCTAGGTAGCCTCCCCTTCAGAATGAAGGCCAGTTCATCACTGGCTAGCTGCAGGACAATAACAACAACTTGCATGTGTGAACAAGAATATCTCCAATCAAACATAACTAAGGCAGGGGATTACCCCCCCCCCAACAAACTCCTGTTGCCCAGTGAGATTTAAAAAAAACAAAACAAAAACCAGTTGCAATGTCATGTCACTTCTTGTAAAAAAAACCCCAAAGTGACATAGGTAGCTCTAGGAATCACTGGAAACTTTATGGTTTTACAATAGAGTTTCTGGCAATTCCTAGAGCTACCTCTATCGCTTCCATTTTTTACAGGAACTGATGTGACATTGCGGCAGTGTCACACCCGCACAGCTCCTCCCACAGCACTTCTGCTGGTTGTCTGGCAAAGCCTGGCGACCTAAACACAAGAGAGAGACCCGTCATGTTTATCTATCATGCTTATTTTCCATCGTTCCTTCAAGGAGCTCAAAGGGGCAAACATGGCTATCTGCTCTCCGTTTTATCCTCATAACAACCTTGTGAAGTAAGTTAGATTGTGAGTGACAAGCCCAGAGTGACAAGACCAGGGTCTCCCAGTAAATTTCATGACAGATATTTGAATCCAGGTCTTCCCAGCCTTGCTCGGACACTCCAACCTCTATATCACAATGGCTCTCTTATGCTGCCTGTTATCTCACCTGTAGCATCCAGCAGTGGAGACACTCCATACATTCGGCTATGAGCCATCCAGGGGTTCACATATGCACATCTGTCACTCAGTAGCTGCCACACTGAGAAACGAGTAGGTCATCATTGATCTAACACCATGAACCTTCACATTCCCACAGATTCAATGCTTCTCCATAAAGGCAACCAGGGCTATTTTTGGGCAGGAACGCACAGGAACGGAGTTCCCAAGTTGGCCACGCCCAGCAGGAACTCATTAGCATAATAGGCCACACCCAGCAGCAGGAACTCATTTGGATTGGCTACATTAGGGGTGTGTGGCCTAACATGCAAAGGAGTTCCTGCTACAAAAAAGCCCTGGGTTTGGACAACAAAGAAGGTAAACAGAATAAGAAGCAAAAGGTGGGTGTGGCTGGATGACCACACTTCTGGTAACGTGGGGTGTGGCCTAATATGCCAATGAGCTGTGCTGTCAGGGGTGTGGCCTAATATGCTAATGAGTTCCTGCTGTTGGGTGTGGCCCGTTATGCTAATGAGTTCCTGCTGGGCTTTTTCTACAAAAAAAGCCCTGAAGGCAACTCACGCATTCAGTGGGAATTACCAATTCATGGGATAAAAAGATGTGCATAGATGTATGAACTGGCCCATGGTCCATTTATTATTACAATACTTAGCTTGGTTCGATGGTGTCATGTTTAGGCAATTGCAAACGGCTTCCGAGATTTCCCCATCCCAAAAAGTATTATCGTGCTTCAGGCTCCTTTCCTAAAGGGGTGAATGGTTTCCACCGAAAAGTGTATTTGAGATGACATGAACGTCATGTTATGTTGATCCTGTGCGGGTGCAATTACCCACAAGGCTGTGGGCAGCCACTGTGGGCCCTCAAAGATACAGAATCCTCCTTTAGTCAACGAGTAACTGAACTGTGAAATTCGTTGCCAGTGGCTGCAGTAATGGCCCCGTGTACAGATAACTTTAAAACAGGGCTAGCCGGATCCATGGAGAAGAGGTCCATCAATGGCTACTAGCCATGGAGAATAAACTAAATGTCCTTATTCAGAGGCAAGAAACCTCTGAAACCCAGGGCTAGCAACGTAGGGATGGGCTTGGCCTCGATTCCCTGTTTGTTAGCCCTCCGGGGCAACTGGTTAACCAGTGTGAAGCAGAATTCTGGACTAGATGGACCACTGGTCTGATCTAGCAGGGCTCTTCTCATGGGATCATGATCATCTCTGGAGGCCCCTTTATACCGACCAAGATCCAACCCAGTCATCATAAGCAAACAAATCATACAACTTGCCCAGGTCTGTGGTTCCCCAGGGCCCCCGGAATCTTGTTCCCTGTAGTTACACCCCTACATGAATGAATAAGACATGGATGGGTACATAGATGTCTGTGTGCATAACTGAGCAAGGAATAAAAGGACTTACCCAAGGACACACCATCACCCACTATCAACTTAGGAGGGAGGCAGGCACGGCACCTCAGAGGCCATGCGCAACAATGCTCCAACCATGCGCAACAGTGCTCCAACCATGCGCAACAATGCTCCAACCTTTTGTCTTTTTCAGCTGAGGTGGCGGAAGAAATGGGCCAGGATCCGACCTTGCTCAACAGACTGGTGCAGTGGTGCGGTTCAAAAGACCACGCCGGAGTCTGCGGAGAAGCCAACCGATTGCTGGCATCACTCTTGCGTCACAGTCGATCTCCAGTATGGAAGGGTCTTGGGTGGGATGAGGATTTGAGCCTGGTGTAGAACCTCGCAAAGGTGGCTCCAGTAGAGTGCCCAGGCTACCCTCAGTGGCGGATTTGGACGAGGCCTTTTTCTCGGCTGCCATAGTGCAGTTCACAGATACACCCCTACCTCCCCAGCTAGCAGTCACCCAGTAGCTTTACTGGCAGAACAATTTATCCCACACCAGCCAATAAATAGTTTTACAGATGATGGGGTGGTGGTTGGGCTCCAAAGTAGACAGGCACATGTGAAATTTACTGCCACAGGACGTGCCAGCAGCTACAAGCATAAACAGCTTCCAGAGGGGATTGGAGAAACACAGGGCTATTTTGGGGCAGGAACGCACAGGAACGGAGTTCCGGCTGGCTCCTGAGTTGGCCACGCCCAGCAGGAACTCATTAGCATAATAGGCCACACCCAACAGCAGAAACTCATTAGGATAGGCTACATTAGGGGTGTGTGGCCTAACATGCAAAGGAGTTCCTGCTACAAAAAAAAAGGCCAGGGTTTTGACAACAAAGTAAACAGAATAAGAAGCAAAAGGTGGGTGTGGTTGGATGACCACACTTCTGGTAACATGTGGGGTGTGGCCTAATATGCTAATGAGCTGTGCTGTCATGGGTGTGGCCTTATATGCTAATGGATTTCTGCTGCTGGGTGTGGCCTATTATGCTAATGAGTTCCTGCCGGGCTTTTTCTACAAAAAAAGCCCTGGAGAAACATATGGAGCAGAGATCCATCAGTGGCTATTAGCCAGAATGTATAGATGGAACAATGTCTGGGGCAAGTGGGAGGGCTTCTGGAGTTCTGGTCCTGCTGGTGGACTTCCTGATGCCACCTGCGTTTGTGCCATGGTGTGACACAGCGTGTTGGACTGGGTGGGCCATTGGCCTGATCCAACATGGCTTCTCTTATGTTCTTATGTCTGGGGCAGTGAGGCTCTGTATTCTGAGTGCTTGGTGGGCAATAGTGGGAGGGCTTCTGGAGTTCTGGCCCTGCTGGTGGACCTCCTGATGGCACCTGCGTTTGTGCCATGGTGTGACACAGAGTGTTGGACTGGGTGGTGGGCCATTGGCCTGATCCAACATGGCTTCTCTTCTGCTCTTCACCCATTTTGTCATTTAATGCATATATATCCTTCCACTTATCTCCAATGGAGACCCACATCATATTACATCATCCCCCCCTTCCACTTTGTTAGGCTGAGACAGCACGACTGGTCCAGGGTCCCCCAGTGAGCTTCCATAGGACGTGTGGGGAGTCAAACCCCCTGCGACCATCTAATTATAATGCCACGTTAACACCTCCATGATCTGGCCTGTTTGCAGAGCTTGGCCCCACACTAGCCCTTCTGTTCCACAACCACCTTCTCGAAACTAGGTCCTGTGAACTTAGTAGGCTGTCTCGGGAGGAACTCACCGCAGCTTGCAAGGTGGGCCCTGAAAATCAAGCTTGCTTCCAGCTGGTTGCAACTAAGCAGAACCAGCGCAGTCTCTCACAGGCCAGGTTTAGCTCTTCGGTCCTTTGTGCTAAGGAGGTTTTTATGCCCTGCTTTTGTCTACCTTGGGTAGCTGCGGTGCTCAAGTGGTTAAGACGCTGAACTGCAGGCTGTGGAAGGTCGGTAGTTCAGCTGTTCGAGACCCAGGTTGCCGCATGACGGAGTGAGCTCCCGTCTCTAGTTCCAGCTCCTGCCAACCTAGCAGTTCGAAAGCAAGAAATTGCAAGTAGATAAATAGGTACCCCTTCAGTGGGAAGGCAACAGCGTTCCGTGCGCCTTGGTGTTTAGTCATGCCGGCCACATGACCACAGAAACGTCTTCAGACAGCGCCGGCTCTTCGGCTTGAAAATAGCGATGAGCACCGCAACCCTAGAGTCGGATTCGACTGGCTTTTGAGCAAGGGAAACCTTTACCTTTACCTTTGTCTACCTGAAGGAGTCTCAAAGTGGCGTACAATTCGCCTCTCCCCACAACAGACACCTTGTGGGGCTGAGAGAGTTTGAGAGAATGGTGACTGGCCCAAGGTCACCCAGAAGGCTTCATGCAGAGGAGTGGGGAATCAAGCCCAGATTATAGTCCACCTCTCTTTACCACTACACAACATTGGCTAAGCAAGATCCCCAAACTCAAACACCCCCCTAAATAACTGACCTTTCTTTGACCACCAGATACCTCCAGGGTGCCTAAATCCCACTGTTGTTTCCCCCACACATTCTGGAACCAAAAAGAACGGACACTTTGATGTTCATTCTTCCCAGCATATAGAATAAAATCCCATTTGGGCCCAAGACAAGAAAATGTGATCGGGAACCAGAGGCAAAATTATTTGAGCAAGAAATGTCACTTGAAGTCCATCTCAAGTGATATCTGTACAAAGAACTGTAATCCAGGAGTAACTTTCATCTCCGTTGCTGCCGGTTGTTGCCGGGGGCCAAGGGGAACTGGGGGGGGGGGCCA
>NW_015169875.1:160392-161165 GCF_001447785.1 Gekko japonicus | reverse complement strand
CCGGATTAACTTTCCTCCCCGTTGCTGCCGGTTGTTGCCGGGGGCCAAGGGGAACTGGGGGGGGGGGACCAGCCAGAGTTGCTATCCTGTTCAAGGGCAGCGTCACCATCCATTTGCATGCCCAGGCAAGAAGACCCCTTTTCCTCTAACTGGTGTGAGTGGCAACCTCTTGCGTTCTGGGAAGCCTCCATTAACCCCGCCCGCCCCTTCTTCTTCTGCAAACAGGAAGTCGTCCAAGCCATTCAAGAGGCCCAAGGAGTGAAGCATCTGGTTTCCATGGCGACAAGCGAGCATGTCATAATGCAGAACGAAGCTCTCATCGCCTTGGCCATCGCCTCCGCCATCAGTTTAGGTACTCCAGCCCTTCCTTGGCAACCCTCCCTTCAAGCGGGCACTTGAGGTGGACTACCTCAATAGTCCCGTCATTCGCACACAGACCTTTGTCAGTGAAATAACTCTGGTCTGACGCTTTAGTCAGTTGTCATTACTTGTGCCTTGTAGGGTCCCAAGGTCTCTCTGCAGGACTGGGGCCAGGGAACCAGGCAGCAGAACTTATAGGCATTTAGAAGATACGGTTGCCAACTTTTAGTTGACAAATTCCTGGAGATATGGGTGGTAGAGCCTAGGGAGGGTGGGGTTTGGGGAGGGAACTCAGCAAGGTATAAGGCCTAGCGATGCCAGCCTCCAGATGGGACCTGGGGATCCCCTGGGATTACAACTGACCTCCAGACTTAAAATCACAGGAGGAGGAGGAGGAGGAGGAGGAGGAGGAG
>NW_015169875.1:155592-160166 GCF_001447785.1 Gekko japonicus | reverse complement strand
AGGAGGTTGGATTTATACCCCGCCCTTCACTACCCAAAGGTGTCTCAGAGCGGCTCACAATCTCCTTTCCCTTCCCCTCCCCACAACAGACACCCTGGGAGGTGGGTGGGGCTGAGAGAGCTCTGACAGAAACTGCTCTTTATTCAAGGACAGCTCTTATCAGAACTACGGCTTGCCTGAGGTCATCCAGCAGCCACAAGTGGAGGAGTGGGGAATCAAACCCGGTTCTCCCCGATTAGAGTCCGGCACCCTTAACCACCACATCAAACTGTTCCCCAACCTGGATCTGGCAACCTGACCCCCACCCCCACTGGTGGTCAGGGAGGACCCCGGCAACCCTTCAGAGTCCACCCTCCAAAGCAGCCATTCCCCCCCCCAAAAGAACTCATTCCTGTGGTCTGCTCAGCTTTAATTATGGGAGATCTCCAGGCCCCACCTAGAGGTTGGAGACCCCTAATCTCCCCTAAGAGAGAGAACCAAGCGAAAGCATAGAACAGAATGGAGTGGTCTACAGTTAAAAGCTCGGGCTGAGGTCCATTCCGGAATCCAAGGAGATACGGCAGACAGGAGGAGATAAGAGCAGGTGAAGCCGATACTCCAGCTGACGCTGAGGTAGATCCCACGTTCCTCTAATGAGGCTCATCCCCCACAGAACTGGTTCTCTCCCCAAAAGAAGAGTCACTCAAGCTGGAGGAAGGGTTCAAACTTTGCTCAGTGGAACGGTAGACTAGGGATATCATCCACCCCCACTGGATCACTGGAGGTCTCCAGTGTAAAGCCTCCCACATGACAGTGCTTTTAGAAATTCAAATACTTTGGCCACCCAATGAGAAGGGAGCACTCACTGGAGAAGACCCTGAGTCTTTTGAACTATGGTGCTGGAGAAGACTCTTGAGAGTCCCTTGGACTGCAAGAAGATCAAATCAGTCAATCCTAAAAGAAATCAACCCTGACTGCTCCCTGGAAGGCCGGATAATGAAACTGAAGCTCAAATACTTTGGCCACCCAATGAGAAGGGAGCACTCACTGGAGAAGCCCCTGATGCTGGGAAAGATTGAAGGTCAAAGAAGACGGAGACGGCAAAGGATGAGATGGTTAGACAGTGTCGTAGATGCAATGAACATGAAATTGAGCAAACGTCAGAGGACGGCGGAAGACCGGAAGGCCTGGCGTGATCTGGTCCATGGGGTTGCGAAGAGTCGACTCGACTGTGCGACTGAACAACAACAAGAAACTCTTGTTGCAAAAAAATAGGGAGAGGGTGTAGCAATGGCCACAGGAATAAACAGCTTTAAAGGGGGATTAGACATATTCATGGAGGAGAAGTCTCTCCAGGGCTACTGGTCATGTTAACTGAGGGGAACCTCCCACTTCAGAGGCACTAATCCTCTGAATCCCAGAGCCAGGAGGCAACATCAGGGGAAGGCCTCGTCCTCTGTGCCCTGTCGGCCTCCAAAGGAACTGGTCAGCCACTGTGTGAGGCAGGATGCTGGACCAAACGGACGATTGATCTGATCCAGCAGGGCTCTTCACGTGTTCTTAAACCCACACTCTGTTATTTAACCTTTCATCAATCCCATCCCTGCCCTATTTATAAACTGTAGCCTGATCTCATCTCAGAGTCTAAGCAGGGATGGCCCCGCCTAGTACTTGGATGGGAGGCCACAAAGGAAGACCAGGGTCCCTACGCAGAGGCAGGCAACGGCCAACCATCTCCGAACATCTCTTGCCTTGAAAACCCTGCGGGGTCGCCATAAGCCGGCCGTGACTCGACGGCACTTTCCACGCGCACACACACACACACCCCAGCCCCCCCCCCCAATTTAGGGATGCAAGACATGTCTTGCGGGAGGGGGTGTGTGTGGATAATTTGTTGGGGGTGTTTTCAACAACAAAGGTTTCTTCTACGTTACAGAAAGTATCAAAGAAGCATTTAAAGAAGCCCAACTGGTTCAGAATATACACCAGCTGCTCCAAGAGGAGAGTGCAGGTCCAGAAGTGAAATATAACGCCATCGGTCTGCTGTGCAGCCTCCTCAATTCAGGTAACTTAAGACCAATGTGCGGGAGAGGGGGAGGAATCTGCACTTGCCATTGCAAGACGTATTAATATGGAAATGTGTTTTTCCAGCATCTCTACCCAACACCCAGTACATTAAGATCGTGGCATGAATAAAGCCTGATTCACACATTTATTCACTTTATTTCTGTCGGGCCTCTCTCCCCAGTAGGGTACCCTAAGTGGTTCACATTGTTCTCCTGTTTTAGCCTCACAACAACCCTGTGAGGAGGGTTAGGCCGAGAGTGTGTGACTGGCCCAAGGCCACCCAGCGAGATTCCACAGCACAAGCAAGGATTCGAACCTGGAGTTTCCCAGATCCTAGTCCGACGCTTTAACCACCACACCACGCCGGCTCTCTTTGTGAAGTCCTCATGGTCAAAATCAATGTTCCCTCTAAGCTGTGGAGTCTTGTGTGCAAAACTTCTACTTTGTGAGCAACTGGCATTAAAGCTGTGAGCCAGCGATCTGGCTACTGCATAAATTAGTTTGCTTTGGAGCCGTCCTTCCTGAGCTAAGACAAAAATCTGTGAGCTGGAGGCTAAAAAACTGTGAGCTAGCTCATACTAACTCAGCTTAGAGGGAACATTGGTCACAATCACTTTATCCAATGTCCACTTGAAGCTCCCCACTGGGAACTCCATTCCCATGCCTGTGTGAGCCTGAGGTGGACGGGGACCATGGTTTGCAGGGATAAGATGCATAAAGGGGCGCCATCCCCCAAAATGGCCCCGCAGAGTCACTATTTGGCCCACTGAGGAAACTCAACGTCTACTGATAGGCTGGTGAAGCGATTTGTCTGGTTCATTCCAATAACGAACGAGACTCTGGCATGCTACCTAGTTCTGCGACCCCCGAGCAGTCGGCGTCCAACTTCTTAGAGGGACAAGTGGCGCTCAGCCACCCGAGATTGAGCAATAACAGGTCTGTGATGCCCTTAGATGTCCCTCTAAGCTGAGTTAGTGTGAGCCAGCTCACAGTTTTTTAGCCTCTAGCTCACACATTTTTGTCTTCTCTCGAAGAATGGCTCCAGAGCAGACTCATTTATGCAGCAGCCAAATCACTTGCTCACAGTTTTAATGCCAGTAGCTCACAAAGTAGAATTTTTGCTCACAAGACTCCACAGCTTAGAGGGAACATTGCTGATGGCTACAGGTAATTTCCCCCAGCTTCCCCAGGGCTGTTTCAGGCCAGAGAAATGGCACCGGGGAAGGGGGGGACTTAAACCCTTTCTTCTGCATGCCGCGATCCGAAACCAAATCACGGACCTGAGAATTACGTTCCCAGTGGAGAATTCCCAGTACACACCTGATAGAAACACATCTAGCAGCCTTGATGACTTCAAAATACATGCAACGCTATGAATCTAAATTAGAAGAATGCTAAATTACATGTATGGCTGCAAGCGATCGAGACAGATCTTCTCCTCCCCTTGTATCAGTTTCCCTATTTCTTTCCCAGTAACGAATGGGCCATATCTCAAATTTACTGTACTCTGAGGTCACCAGGACCTTATTGCCACAGATCCAAAAAAACCAGGATCCATGTTCTCATGTTTCATTCCTCCAAGGGTCAGAATGTTTGAGAACAGTTTATGTATGAATTGGAGAAAGGTTGTGAACGGGGCAAAAAGGTAAGGATGACAGGAATTGGTGCCAGAGGACCACTGGAACACTGATCGTGTGCAGTTGCTCCAGGGCCAACACCACACTGCAATGTTGTGGCGATTCTCCATACAATTGGGAACTGGGTGGTGGTCCCTAGACGACAAGCAGACACAAAGCGGCTCTCTGCGTCACAAAGCAAAATGTACAGCTGGTGGTGTAGTGGTTAGAGCAGCAGCACTCGCCCTGTGGTTCATGGAGAGCCACGTTTGCAATTCCCACCAACCACAAGAGCCAAATGACTGTGGCATTCCATGCACACCAGCCCAGCCAATAACACGTAACCAATGTTCCCTCTGAGCTGTGGAGTCTTGTGAGCAAAAATTCTACTTTGTGAGCTACTGGCACTAAAGTTGTGAGCGAGCGATTTGGCTACTGCATAAACTAGTCTGCTCTGGAGCCCTCCTTCCTGAGCCAAGACAAAAATGTGTGAGCCGGAAGCTAAGAAACTGTGAGCTAGCTCACACTAACTCAGCTTAGAGGGAACCCTGCACGTAACTATTATACGGCCCTTTTAATTACCAGAGTACCTCTAAGCACGTAGGGTTGTCTTTCTGTGCTACTGGGGGATTTTGTTCGATAGGCTCACATTCAACAGCGGTATACCTCCTTCAGCCACCCAGGCAAATGCAGTCTCACACACAGAACTCTCGCTTCTGCACAATCTATATATCTAATTCTCCGCCCCCGGGGGGTTGTGCGGATACTTATTTCTGCCACCAGAGGGCTCACTCTCCCCCAACAGCTTTTCCTACATAGTCAGTAGATGTCCTGTGTCTGCAGAAAAATCCAAAAAGTTTAAAAAAAAAATCCCTTCAGGGAGGGTTGAAACCCCCCCCCCCCCAAATATTT
>NW_015169875.1:152198-154976 GCF_001447785.1 Gekko japonicus | reverse complement strand
ATTAGGGTCTGCGAGACCCAGGTTCAGATCCCCATCTTGCGGTGGAAGCTGACTGGGTGTGATTTTGGACCAGTCACATACTTTCAGCCTAGCCAACCTCACAGGGTTGTTGTGCAGATAAAAAGGAGGCGAGAATAATGTAAGTTGCTTTGGTCCCCACTGTGGACAAAGACTGTAATTTTCCTAAATAGAGGCTGTGGGGGAGAGGTGTGGAGATGGAAAGCTGAAGACAGAGAGGCAGATAAAGGTAGGTTGGCTGTTGGGGTGGGAAGGAAATTGTGTTTCCAGCTCCAGGTTGGGAAATTCCTGGACATTTGTGGGGGGGAGCCTGGGGAGGGTGGAATTTGAGGAGGGGAGGAACTACAGATCAGTATAATGCCATAGACGTCACCCTCCAAACCATACATGGAGGAGAGAGAGAGAAAGAAAGGGGGGGCAGAAGGGAGACAGAGTGTGAGAGAGGTAGGGGGAGACAGGAGGAAGCAAAGGTGTGAGGAATAGGATAACCATCCCGCAAGTTTCTTGCGGGTCTCCACTTGTCTTGGTATAATCGTCATGGACAAGTTGTGTTGTCTCTAAGAATACGTTTTATCTTGTGGCCATAATAATGATGGAATGACTCCCATTTCTAAAGGGATTGCCCACTTTCCTAAAACATGGGGGTGGGCCCCATGGGCTCAGAACAGGAACGGGTGGCATGTCAAAGAGCCACATGCAGCGCCCAAGCCACTGAGGATCGCTGGGTTACAGTGTCCGGTCGAGATCTGGGAGATCCAGGTTTGAATCCCCACTCTGCCATGGAAGCTTGCTGGGTGACCTTGGACAAACTACCTGCTGTCAGACCTATAAGCTATAATATAAGACACTTTGGAGGCGGGAAAGGTGGGGTACAAAGGAAGTAAACAAATGAAATCTAGCAGCACGTTTTCCCGTGACGCCAGACTTTCCTGTTCCTGCAGCCCCTTTTCCCTCTCCTCAGAAAGGCCCTTCTCAGGGCTGTGATGAGACCCTCCTTGTAAAAGGCAGCTTCCCCGAGAAAAAGGGAGTCCCGGACAGTGTTCCCTCTAAGCTGAGTTCATGTGAGCCAGCTCACCGTTTTTTAGCCTCCGGCTCACACATTTTTGCCTTCGCTCAGGAAGGAGGGCTTCCGAACAAACTCGTTTATGCGGCAGCCAAATTGCTGGCTCACAACTTTAATGCCAGGAGCTCACAACGTAGAATTTTGGCTCACAAGACTCCGCAGCTTAGAGGGAGCGTTGGTCCCAGCCTGACACCACCCCAATCCACCTATCTGGCTGTTCCTTCATATGGACCCTGTAAACCCCAGGAATCATCGGAAGGGGCTGGCAGGAACGTGGGGAAATTTCTGTGCCCAGAGGGTTGGATGCAGGCCTCTGTATGGATCCAGCCAAAGTAAGGGAGAGAAAAAGCCTTATTGCCTATACAGGCTCACATCTTCCATGGTGGGGTTGCCGTTCCCCTGGTGGGGCCAGGGGATCCCCTTATTTCGGGGGGCCCAATCCGTCGCTGACCAGCTGGACAAGGGGGGAAGCCCCACCCTCGAACAGCAGCGTCTCCATCCCGCAGGGACACTGCTGACACAATGACGTCACCGGTCGTGATGTCATCATGCCAGGCGACGCTCTAGGATGGGGGGACTCTATGGTTACCTAACGTGATGCTATCACTGCCGGTGAGGTCATCATGCTGTGCGTGCAAAAGACTCCCGGGCAAGGAGCCAGGAGCCCCCCGCCGCAGGAGAGGTGAGACCTAACAACCCTGCTCCACGGCCACGCTCACCCACGTTCCCATCAGAGGAAGACTCCAAACTTGGTTGAGCGGAGGAGTAGGGCCCAGGTCACAGATACAGCCGGGTAGAGTTGCCAACCTCCAGATGGTGGCTGGAGATCTCTTAGGAGTACAACAGAGATCAGTTCCTCTGGAGAAAATGGCCGCCGTGGAAGGTAGACTCTAGGACATTCTCCTCCATTGAAGTCCCTCCCCTCCCTAAACCTTCGGGGCTCCAACCCCAAACTCTTCAGTTGTTTCCCAGCCCAGAGCTGGCAACCTTACAGCGAGGCCCTTTCTCTGCCCCGCAGCCCCTACGTTAACATCGGAGCCCCTCTTACGAGATTTGCTGGTTAATCCGGAAGCCCTTTCCTTCCCGTTTAAAGATGGGGGTTCCTCTCTCTCGTTTTAGCTGAGCTGAGACAAGAAGCCGAAAAGGATCAGGTGACCGGAACCCTGGAGACTCTCTGTGGCCACAGCAACGGAAACGTCGCCAAGCAAGCCCTCATGGCACTTCAGATCCTGAACGAGGAGCCCAGCCTCTTGGGACCGTGATCGGGCTGGGTAGGGTCGCTTCTCATTCGCCACTTTGGGGGGGAAATTCGCTCAGGTGCAACAACAATTAAAGCCCTGCCTTGGCTCACAAGGAGTATTTGGGACTGGATCTCTTGAGTCTCAGCGTACGATTCCAGATGGAACTGAATTTAAAAAATATATATATTGAAGAAGCAGTCGGTGTGCACCTGTAGCTCATGCCAACGACACTTTGCAGGGCTTCTGTCGGTGCCGCATCTTTCTCCCATAGCCGCTCCGTAAGTTCATTAGGGAACATCGTCCCGGGTAGCCGAAATTTGAGCGCCTCAGCAAAGTGGGGTCTCCCCCTTTTCAGGAACAGTGATTCAGAACCAGTTTTCATCCTAGTTTAAGAATCCCGCTCAGAAACAAATCCCAGTTTAAGGCGTCCAAATTCATGCCATACATTCCGACACG
>NW_015169875.1:150146-152143 GCF_001447785.1 Gekko japonicus | reverse complement strand
TCAAAGTCAAGGATAGCTTTTAGAAGCCTTGGAACAACTGAATGCATTTCACTGGATTTTTTTTTTGGGGGGGAGGACAGAGGCCATTGAGGGAGGGTGGCTTCAGGAGAGAATGAAAATTTTAAGCTGCTGGCGGCTTATAAAGCTTTCACATTCAGACCGGTTTCCTAAAAACAAAACAAAAAAACCAAAAGGACTTCATACCCCTAACGCGGCAATGGAGGATTTGCTGACATTTCTCTTTGCCTCTCCCCGGGTCATTACTTACAAACCCAGGAAGACGAAGATATAATGACATTCATCTTACTCACCTGCGGTCAAGCCTGTTCCAGGTGCTTTAAGTGCCAACAGCAGCACCTCAGTGTTTAATGTAGTCAGGGGTCATTTCCTGCAGGAGCGCACAGGAGTGGAGCTCCGGCAGTAAAGAACCCAGGGGGTGGGCACATGCAACAAGCCCCCCCCCTGCTCCCAGCAGCCCTCAGTCAGAGCAAGAAGCAGCCAGGTCAGTTGCAGAGCCCTCCCCATCCAAAAAAGTCCAGTAGCATCTTTAATACCAGGTTTTATTCAGGTACAAGCTCTCCCTCCTCTGCCAGGACAGATTTGCATGCCCCCCCCAATAGCTAGCAACCCAAAACAGTCCAGTGGAGCCTGAGCGGTGGGTGTTGCCTTCTGACACACTTTTGGTGATGTCAGGGGGTGTGGCATATGCAAATAAGTTATGCTAATGAGCTCCTGAACCTCTTTTTCTATGAAATGACCCCTGAATGTAGTACTTCCTATAAACCACGTATTGGGAGAAATCAAAAGCTTGTGAGGGAAGAAAAAAAAAAGTACCTACCCCCAGCAGAGGCTGTCCACCCACTGCACTTCTGTATCTCAGTACTCCAGAGAGCAGTACAGTGTAGTGGTTAGAGTGCTGGACTCGACTGGACCCGTGTTCCAATTCCCAACTTGATAATGAGTGAGTCTGAGCCAGTCACGTTCTCTCAGGCTTAACCACTTGAGGGGGTCTGTCGTGAGGGGAAAGGGTAGGAAAGCAGGACTGCACACAGCGCCCCTCTTTTTCCCAGCCAGAAGCACCCCGCAGAACAAGGACCCATGACCAAACATCCCAGGTGGGCTCTTCGAAGGACAGGCAATTCCTACACACGTGTCGAGCAAACCTTTTTGTAACCAGACTTGTTGTCTTGGAGGAGACATGCAAGGTGGGAAGTTAAGAGATTCATACACATAATCCCTTAAAAGCTAAAAAGTAAAGGTTCCCTTGCTCGAAAGCCAGTCGAATCCGACTCTAGGGTTTGCGGTGCTCATCTCCGTTCCAAAGCCGAAGAGCCAGCACTGTCCCAGGCTTAACCACTTGAGGGGGTCTGTCGTGAGGGGAAAGGGTAGGAAAGCAGGACTGCACACACCAGCCAGAAGAACCCCGCAGAACAAGGACCCATGACCAAACATCCCAGATGGGATCTTCGAAGGACAGGCAATTCTCACACACGTGCCGAGCAAACTTTTTTGTAACCAGAGTTGTCGTCTTGGAGGAGACGTGCAAGGCGGGAAGTTAAGAGATCCATACACATAATCCCTCAAAAGCTAAAAAGGTACAGGTTCCCTTGGTCGAAAGCCAGTCGAATCCAACTCTAGAGTTACGGTGCTTATCTCCATTTCAAAGCCGAAGAGCCAGCGCTGTCAAAATGACCGCCTGTCATCAGGAGGTTCAGGAGTGTATAGAATGGATCTTCTATAAAAAGTAAAGGTAAAGGTTCCCCTTGCTCGAAAGCCAGTCGAATCCAACTCTAGAGTTACGGTGCTTATCTCCATTTCAAAGCCGAAGAGCCAGCGCTGTCAAAATGACCGCCTGTCATCAGGAGGTTCAGGAGTGTATAGAATGGATCTTCTATAAAAAGTAAAGGTAAAGGTTCCCCTTGCTCGAAAGCCAGTCGAATCCAACTCTAGAGTTACGGTGCTTATCTCCATTTCAAAGCCGAAGAGCCAGCGCTGTC
>NW_015169875.1:143388-150028 GCF_001447785.1 Gekko japonicus | reverse complement strand
GAAGCCCAACACTCTGTGTCACACAGTGGCCAAAACCCAGGGGCCATCAGGAGGTCCACCAGCGGGGCCAGAACTCCAGAATCCCCACACACACACACACTTGCCCCCCAAGCACCAAGAATGCAGAGCATCACTGCCCCAGGCCCAGACAGAGTGTTCCATCTATACCTTGTGGCTAATAGCCACTGATGGACCTCTGCTCCATCCATTTCTCCAATCCCCTCTTGAAGTTGTCCTATGCTTGTAGTACAGTGGTCCTGGCTCCACCACTAAATCCACAGCACTACGTGATATGGTACCTATTTATCTACTTGCAATTTCTTGCTTTCGAACTGCTAGGTTGGCAGGAGCTGGAACTAGAGACAGGAGCTCACTCCGTCATACGGCACCCGGGTCTTAAAAGCTACTTCCTATGTAATTCCCCTTCATCGCAAGATGTTCAAGAGAAACCGTCCAGCTTTCAAAATAAGCCAAACGGATGCTTTAAGCCCAACACTCTGTGTCACACAGTGGCCAAAACCCAGGGGCCATCAGGAGGTCCACCAGCGGGGCCAGAACTCCAGAATCCCCACACACACACACACTTGCCCCCCAAGCACCAAGAATGCAGAGCATCACTGCCCCAGGCCCAGACAGAGTGTTCCATCTATACCTTGTGGCTAATAGCCACTGATGGACCTCTGCTCCATCCATTTCTCCAATCCCCTCTTGAAGTTGTCCTATGCTTGTAGTACAGTGGTCCTGGCTCCACCACTAAATCCACAGCACTACGTGATATCCATCGGACAAAGAGTTTGCCCGCTGGCTCTCTTACTTTTCCAGCCCGCCCCCACTGCTTTACCAGGCTGGGATATGAAATGATCCTTTAGCAGGCTTTGCAAGGTTATCGTTTAAAAACCCCCCCCCCCCCCCCCCCCCCCCCAAAAAAACCCCTCATGCCATTGTAAGGTACGCTGAGTTTTTGTTGACGTGAGATCGTTCCTTGGGCGAATCTGAAGAATCATACGAAGAAACTAAAATATTAAGAACCAGAGATCCTGCTGCTTCCCTAAAAACAAAAACAATAATTCACGAGTACCGGAGTTTTCTTTCCATTCCCCCCACCCCAGCTGGGAGCTGTGATGGCTCAAGTGGTTAAGACACTGAACTGCAGACGGGAAGGTCAGTAGTTTGGCAGTTCGAGACCCGAGTGCCACATGACGGAGTGAGCTCCCGTCTCTGGCCCCAGCTCCTGCCAACCTAGCAGTTCGAAAGCAAGAAATTGCAAGTAGATAAATAAGTACCACTTTGGTGGGAAGGTAACAGCGTTCCGTGCACCTCGGTTTTTTTTTCACATGACCACAGAAACGTCTTTGGACAGCGCTGGCTCTTTGGCTTGGAAACAGAGATGAGCACTGCATCCCTAGAGTTGGATTCGACTGGCTTTTCAGCAAGGGAAACCTTTACCTTTACTCCCCAGCTACTTTAACAGAGAAACACCCAGCAGAGGGGCCCATTTCTGCATTCTGAGAAGGATTTTCTTTCCCGTTATCTCTAAAATGGCCTGGAGGGCTTCGTACCATTAGACCACCATGCAGATGAAACAAACAAAGGCTGACTGTCCCCTCGTTTCTCTGGGAAAGAAAAGATCCCCTGCTCATCTCTGTCTTTAGCCAAAATGGAAGAGAAACCCAGGAACCCAAAAAGCTCAGGCGAGTGTCGCAAAGACCCCACAGGAAATACCCTGCACACTACATGAACAGCCTTCCTCGAAGCCGTCGAATCTCCAAGTCCCCCATTTCAGCATACCACCCCACCCTCCTTTAGTTAGAAGAGAACCAACGGATTGAAATCAAATCAAAAGAGTTTTCAGCTAAACATTACGAACAGGCTTCCTCGGGAGGTGGTGGGCTCTCCTTCTTGGGAGGTTTTCAGAGGCTAGATGACCATCTGACAGCCGTGCGGATTCTGTGAATTTAGGCAGACTGTGAGAGGGAGGGCAGGAAGGGTTGCATCAGTGCTCAGTTCCTGTGGCCCTGTCTTATATGACCAGGGTAATGCCGATCACCAGTCTGGGGTCAGGAAGGAATTTTCCTCCAGGGCAGATTGGCCCAGGGGTCCTGGAGGTTTCTTGTCTTCCTCTGGGCATTGAGCAGGGGTTATTGGGAAATTGGGGAGGGGGGCCTATGAATTTCCTGCATTGTGCCAGAGGTTAGACAAAATGACCCTTGTTTGCGCAAGGATTTCAACATCTGTTTTATCTAAAGGCAGCATTTTCCAATTTGGGAGCCAGAGACATTCTACTTTAAAACAAAAGAAAAATCACACAAACATTGCAAAAAAAAAAAAGTTTCGTTGCTGATTATTTTCCATGCAGTAAAAAAATAACACACAAACAGATTCAGGCTTACAAAAATACAGAGTTTACGATGCATATTCCACAACGGAGAGACGCCTGCCATTCCGGGGGTGGGTGGGTAGGAATGGTGATTAGCAGTAAGAAGTTTGGGCATAATGAAGCTGAAGTTAAGCACTCTTAAGGCCTGCTGAGTTCCAGAAGTTTGGGCACGATGAAGCTGAAGTTAAGCACTCTTAAGGCCTGTTGAGTTCCAGGAGAAAGTTAAGCCAGTTCTTTCCACCCTTCCAATCTGAACGGAAGAGAAAGCGCTCAACGGGAGCTGTATCCTGCCTTTCAGTTAAAAAGAAGAAAAAAGCGCAGGATGGCAGTTGCATTCCATAGTCCTAGGGATCCCTGAAACGTTATCTATGCTCCCTGCTGTCCGAAATTATGCTCTACCATGGCAGTTCACTGGAGGGCCTGAAGGGGGAGTCCAAACCCAAAGTGGCGCCTACAATCCACTGCAAGGGCCACGGAAGTAAACTGCTTGAATGAGCCGATTCCCCCGATCCACAAGGTCAAATTCCGCTCAACGTGAAACCCGCGCCCCCCCCCCCCAGCACATCTTCAGCAAAAGAACTGGCAAACTCAATTCTGATACAGTCCGCAACGAGACGAGTCTAATTCTTTGTAAGACATTGAACGCAAAAAAAGATTAGCTGTACTATTCATTGTGTGTATATTCTTAAGAGCCCCACAAAAGAGGGCACGCGTTCTAACGTCACACCAAACTCTGAAATACATCGAATAGCTTTGGACTCCCCCCTCCTCCAAAAGATCGGTTTTGGCTGATTTAAGCTAAGATGCCATTTTAAAAAAAAGATGGAAAAATAACCACGTTTAGGAGCAAGCGGCAAGGGCCAAGTACAAAATGTCTCAAGAAACCGGGGCTTCCACGCCTCTAGCAAACCAAGCAACTTCTGACAGGTTCGAGAGACTAATGCTATGTGAAACAATGCTAGCAAAACGGTAAGTAAGCACTTTTTCCTTGCTCGGCTGTCTATAAATAGTGATATATTACAAAAGTCTAAAAAAAGAAGAAAAACCCGACGCGAGAATCCAGTCTCGACCTTCCCAAACGGGTTTCCGGTCTGATGCTACTGAACGTACAAATGCACTGATTCTGTACAACTCCGTCAAGGAAAGGGTTTTCAATATGGTACAAATCCTTTTTAACAAAAAAAATCTCCAGTGTTCTCCTTTCAGAAATTTAGTGCCTGAAAACGGAAACTTTTTACAGATGGCTCAAACAAGAGGAAACCCCTTAGTTCTGTACAGCAGAGGCTGAAGACCCTCACCCAGCTTTCACAGGTTTCCAAAATCCGTACACACATATGGCTCCAAAATTTTCTCTTCAAAACAAAGCCCACACCGTACGCTTCAGTTCGTCTACATGCACAACAAATCCCTGAACAAAAAGTATTCAATAGTTCTTGAAGGCATCCGTGTAAGTCCCCCCACCACCACCCGCCGACCCCATCCCCAAACCCACCCTCCCTAGGAAGGGGTCATTTGGCATCGTGGGACACTTTTTTTTTTTGCATCAATCAACATTTGGAATGTAAACAATCCTGCAAATGCTAACCAAGACAGTAGTCCTTATGACAGAAATGGCTCCGGGGAAGGAATCATCAGCAGTTGCCATTCCCATCAGTCCCGAGTCTTCAAATCCCAAAACGGAAGGCTTGAAGATAAGAAGTCTTCCTTCAGGAGATCAGAGGCGTTAAAAGAAAATCACGGGGGTGGCTGAGAAGAGGCGGCGGCAGTTTTTTATTCTGCCTTTCCGCTAAGCAGGATGGCATCCGACTATGTATCTCAAAACCTAATACTATGGCTTCAAAGCTCGTTTCAGGTCTTTTCTATGTTCTCCGGTTTCTTCTCTCCCTGGTGTCAAAAGGTCAGCAAACACGGATTTGGTCTTTACAGAAGATCTCTGCATCTTTAGAAATGGTAGCCTGCCTTGACCACTTCGATGTCCGAAATCAGCGTCCTGGCCAGGAAAATCCCAAAGATCTAACAAAAACAAAGAAACAGTGCCTTTAAAACGCCTTCCTACCTTGCATCTGTCCCCTGAAAATGATGAAAAGGGGCGATGAGATTCTGCACCCTTTGCTTTGCCTATCTCAAGCTCTTACGTCTAGCCTGGAAAAGACCGCACACGTAGCTTGCCGTAGGCCTGGCGCAGAGGTCATTTCGGGGGGGAACGCAGGGGATCGCAGTTCCCCCGGGTGAGGTACGGGGGGCGGGGCACATGACGAAGCCCCGCCCCCTGCTTCCGGCCGCCCCGGTTCCGGCCCTCATTCAGCCAGGAGGAGGCAGGAGAAGAGGGAGGGTAAGTTGCTTCCTCCCTGCCTCTCCCCACCCCTGCCTGCCTGGGGCCAGGGAGGGCCGGAAGCGGGGCTTCCTTGCACTCCCACCGGCCGAGACCGTTGGGAGCGGTGTGTGTGGCCTTATGACACACTTCCGGTGATGTCAGGGGGTGTGGCCTTATGACACACTTCCAGTGATGTCAGGGGGTGTGGCATATGCTAATGAGTTATGCTAACAAGTTCCCCTAGCTCTTTTTCTACGAAACAACCCCTGGCCTGGCGTATCACAGAGGCAAAATGCACCAACTATTTAGACGTTCCATTAAAACAAAAAGATCGTTCCAGGGAGCTAGGCGATCTAGGAGTGTCAAGGTATTGCAGCCACATGTGTTATTATTTGCAATCTTACACACACACACACACGATGCTGGAGAACTACACATAATATAATGGGTAAATTTTAAGCATTAAAAATTAAATACAAACCAATCACTATCATAAAACTGTATGAAAAACAATTATATGTCTCTGTCCTCTTTTCTCAAAAAAAACCCCCAACAACCAAGAAAAGGTTTCCAGCTAGCCTCAAAAATCACCTGTTCCATCCCGCCAAGTTTCTACAAGATCATTTCACTTGCGGTGCAATCCTGAATAGAGGTACACCCCACTGAAGTCATTAAGGGGAGGTCAGCACTAACCTAAGCCCATTGGGGCGGCGTCACATCATTCTAACCTAAGCCCATTGGGGAGGGGCTGTGGCACAGTGGTAGAGAATTTGCTTGGCGTGCAGAAGGTCCCAGGTTCAATCCCCGGCATCTCCAGTTGAAAGGACCAGGCAGCAGGTGATGGGAAAGACCTACGCCTGAGACCCCGGAGAGCTGTAAAGAGGGGGCCATGGCTCCGTGGAAGAGCATCTGCTCGGCATGCAGAAGGTCCCAGGTGCAATCCCTGGCATCTCTAGTTAAAAGGACCAGGCAGCAGGTGACATGAAAGACCTCAGCCTATGACCCTGAAGAGCCGCCACCAGTCTGAGTAGACAATACCGACCTTAAAGATTTGTTATTTTTAATAGGACAAACAAAATACAAACACACACACACATATAGGAGGGTAACTTATTCTACATTATTGTTTTATCCGTTTAAATACCTCATACATATCTACCGTAGTTATCTATAATTTTTCTGTCTTATATCAAGCTATAATCTTTGCAAATCTATAGGTTTACAATTCATACTGTCTTCTGTTTTAAGCATTGTCTGAGCATTTTACCATAATCTTTAGTTAACTATATTTGAGTATATAATTCATAATTTCTCCTAGTTTAAAGTTTTTCCTCAATATTTTATTTATTTATTTATTCCTTCGATTCATATACCGCTCACCCCCTAAGGGCTCTGAGCGGTTTACATTATACATTATTTTAAGGGCTCAACGCAATTACGCAGACTCAGACATTCCCTAGCCGATCATAATCAGCCGTGCAGTCACAGGAATTCCCTAACCAGTCTTATTTATAAAATTCGATCCTCTTCTTCTTTTTGATTTCTCCTCTTCAGTCAGTCTTAATTCTGTGTCTTTCCCCCTTACTGATCTTGATGGACACCAAACATCTAATTCAGTATAAGGCAGCTTCACGTGTTCATGCGGCTTCAATGGGTTTAGAAGAAGGTGTAACTGTTTAGAATTGCACCGTTTGAAGTCTTCTTCCGCACTTTACTTGCCATGGAACTTAACTTGGTGGCTTTGTGCCAGTGCCGCCCTAACCCACCTCACAGGAGTGTTGCAAGGATAAGATGGAGGAGGCCCCCGGTCACACTGGGGGGGAAGGTGCGGCTGAAGTGCGGCTTTTTTGAGCCGCATCAAAAGAGAAGCGCGGTGGCGGGATCAGACAGACCCCCCGAGCAGTTGCTCCCCGGCATGATCAGATGCTGGGGGGGGGGAGCCACAGATC
>NW_015169875.1:143080-143210 GCF_001447785.1 Gekko japonicus | reverse complement strand
CGGATCGGGGACGGGTGCGCGCCGCTTCCCAGATGTTGCGGTGTGATCGCGCCCGCTTGATGCACCCCCGATCCGTCCCTCTCGCGGATCAAAGCCTCCCGTGTGACCGGGGCCAAGGAAAGCCAGGTTT
>NW_015169875.1:130091-139804 GCF_001447785.1 Gekko japonicus | reverse complement strand
GTTATCCAGCAGGTGCAAGTGGAGGAGTGGGGAATCAATCCCAGTTCTCCCAGATAAGAGACCGCGCACTTAAGAGTCTGTGCACTTAACCACTGTGCCAAAAACACAACCCTACATGAGAAAGGTAACCAGAAAGGTTGAGGCAAAGAAAAAGAAACTAAAATATAGCTACGCACGTAGTGTTAATGGACAAAATATCACACATAATTTAAGTATGCATTCAAAAGTGCTAACATATCATTTAAAAACCACAATCCTATGGTTCTGCATATAAGGCTGTTACCCAAACTGAGCCCAGTGAAGAGGGAATTAGCTTTTAAAAGGGTTCCAGAAAGGATTAATTCAAGACCTTGGAGCTTCTGTATACCAAGGTGGATCTCGTTAGGAGCAGTGTTCCCTCTAAGCTGAGTTAGTGTGAGCTAGCTCACAGTTTTTTAGCCTCCGGCTCACACATTTTTGTCTTAGTTCAGGAAGGATGGCTCCAGAGCAAGCTAATTCATGCAGCAGCCAAATGGCTCGCTCACAACTTTAATGCCGGTAGCTCACAAAGTAGAACTGTTGCTCACAAGACTCCACAGCTTAGAGGGAGCATTGGTTAGGAGTACCCCAAAATAAAATTAGGAAGAGCCAGAGAGAGGGAGTGATTGTAAACACAAAGAAAGGACTTTACTGTATACTACGTAAAAGAATCGAGAGAACCTAAAGAACTGAGAACTGATCCCATAAGAGTGTGAACAGACACACTTGAAAAAAGAGGAAGTCCTTGCAGAAGTGAGAAGAGAGGAAATGGGGGAGTTTTAGGGAAGGGGCAAGCAACCTTCAGTCCAGGGCTTGAGGTCTGGAGACGTCCAGAGAAGACGAAGTTGAGGTCCGAGAGCAGAGCAAGAAGAAAAAGGGGAACCTGCAAAGCAGTTGCAGGGATATCCAGGTAGTGGGAGAATCTGGCACACAGTCCAGACCAGTGTTCCCTCTAAGCTGAGTTAGCGTGAGCTAGCTCACTGTTTTTTAGCCTCCAGCTCACAGATTTTTGTCTGAGCTCAGGAAGGAGGGGCTCCCGAGCAAACCAATTCATGCAGTACCCAAATCCCTGGCTCACAGCTTTAATGCCAGTCGCTCACAAAGTAGAATTTTTGTTCACAAGACTCCACAACTTCGAGGGAACATTGGCAGACTTGGGGTGGACTTTTTATTGGAAAGGGTCCCGTAGCTAGACACGGGAACCCACTTTCCCAGGAACACAGCTGGTCCAAGAGATGAGGCTTGAATTTGATGGGGCAGTTTGAAGGTAACTGCTGTCAAAATCTGGCAGGCATATTAGTTGGGAAACACCTGACATTCCAAGGTAGGGCAATCATCGTTGGCATATTGGAAAAGGACTGGGTGTGAATGATGGGTTTAAATGTCCTTCTGATGCATCATCCTGGGTGGATCAGACGTGAAATTGCCTTTATCAAGGGCCGGATTGGATCGGTGATACTTAAGGGTTGCCCAACTGGCGACAGCTGGAAATGGTTCACGTTGCCTTGATGAAGTCTCCCTTGAAGCAAGGTATATGATTGTATAATGCGTGCCTTGAAGCTGGGCAGACACTTCTGATGTGTGTCAGGATACTGGGTGATGTCCTTTGCATTGAAAGGGTTTTTTGTTGTTGTTCCTGACCAGGATATGCCGTGGAGCACTTTAATTCCCGCACACCCTTCCCTTCATTCCTGGGACTTCCCAATGTCATGGCGGAACCCACGTGCCTTTACGAGACTTCCCAAGTTTCAGATCCCCTAGCACTTCTAAAAGGGGGTGCCCATTAAAACAACTAAGTCCAAAATAACAACTAAGTCCAAAATAACAACTAAGTCCAAAATAAAAGGGGGACCCTACCAATGCTCCCTCTAAGCTGTGGAGTCTTGTGAGCAAAAATTCTACTTTGTGAGCTACTGGCATTAAAGTTGTGAGCGAGCGATTTGGCTGCTGCATCAATTAGCTTGCTCTGGAGCCCTCCTTCCTATGCTGAGACAAAAATGTGTGAGCCAGAGGCTAAAAAAACTGTGAGCTAGCTCACACTAACTCAGCTTAGAGGGAACACTGGACCCTACTATCTGGGGAGGGTCTCACCTGGAGGAGGGGGCGGGGTCCTCACAAGGTCACTCAGTCAGCAGTGGTTCTGCACTGGTCTCATCTAACTGCTATCGTACACTGGGCCCTTAAAACTCAGCAGTTAACTAGGTACCAAGTCCACCTCTTCCTGGAAACAGTTTGCACTAGGATTTGAACCTGCACTGTAGCCATGTTGGGTGACAGGGCTTCTGTGATGCTCAAGGCTCGGCACAGCTCGCCCAGATGTGGGACTTTCATTCCACCCAATTCCGTCAGACCCAAAGGCTTCACAGAACGTGTTGAGCAGCGCAGACGGAGCCGCTGCTTTCTAGTGTGCAGGAGATCAGTTTACTAGGCTGTAGTAAGAGAAACTTTCTGTGCCCTTCCTTGGATACTCCTCTTTTCTTCGTGGCTTAAACTTGTACTGCTAATATTATATTATCCCTTCCGAAGCTCCCACCCCGCTATGCCACTTAGTTAACAAAACAGTTGGGCCTTTTGCCCACTGGCCTCAAAATGAAAAAGACCGAAACAAGACTGATCAAAAATGGCATACTATTTTCTGCAAAGAATCTATGAGGTTCTGCAGGTCGATGTCATCTCGGTACGACTTGATGTTGTTCTTGAAGAAGGTCTCGACCTGGTCCCTCACCCAGTCCTGGAACAAGAAGGCCAGCACGGCCACGACTAACTCCAGGATAAAAATCAGCACAATCGTGCCGCAGAACTGCAAGACAAAAGGCACAGGAGGAACAACAAAATTTTTAATACGAGGAAGGAACTCGGATTTGAGACACAGGCAAGCCAGTCGTTTTTCAACTGCACTCCAAGAAACCCTGGAGACCCTCGGGAGGTTATCGGAAATTCTTGAATGAGAAGATCTGCAACTACAGTAAGTGGCTAGATTTGGGTCCAGGAGCACCTTAAGAGGCCAACGAGATCTGGGGGCCATCAGCTTTTGAGAGTCAAACCTCTTTGACTTTATGGACCAACAAGATTACCTTAGAGACCAACAAGGTCTGCGGAGGGCATAAGCTTTCAAGTGCCAAAGCTCTTTTGAATCTCAAAAGTTCATACCCCCAAAGTCTTGTACGCCTTTAAGGCGCTACCAGACTCCAATTTAGTTCTGCTACTGCAGACCAACATGGCCGCCCTCTGAAAGTTTCCTCCCAAGACTGCTGGTCATACCACCTAATGAGCAAAAGGCGCAAGCCGAAGGCAATTCGGGGACAGATAAGGAGTTCTCACAAGACAACACGGGAGCACAAATGGTTCTCGCGGTTATTGCCTCATGCATACCCAAGAATATGCCTCGAAATCCTCTGCATTGTGCTGAGGTTCTTCTTTGGAAGGCGAAAGAGCCAAATGAGAAAAGTCTTGGTTGGAAATCACAGTAGTCAAAAAATGACTCTGCATTCAGAGCCTTTGCCAAGCTGAATCCGGCCCACGCAAGGATGAACTTAAAAGAGGCACAAAGGAATCCCACAGAACTGGGATTTTGACTGGTTGTTGCAAACTATGGATTATTATTATTATTATTATTACTACTACTATTATTACTACTTTCAATATGTATCCCACCTTGCTGGTGCAGCACTGGCTCAAGGCGACTGACACAGTTAAAACACAATAAAACCAATAAATACAGTGAAAATGCACAGTTAAAAAACAATGACATAAGGTGCTAATATATACAGATGGCGGCGATGTACAGATATCTATACATGGTCCGATGAGGAAAGGCCATATCCAGCGTAGTACTGTAGGGCCGTGGCCTGCTCGCTGAGACACAGCACTTGGCCAAACAAGGAAGCTAGTCAAAGAGCACTGGCTCATCCAGAATACAGGAGTTTGAAAAAATCAAAGCTTTAAAAAAAAAAGTTTTCTGGTAACTCACTAGGGTTGCCAAGTTGTTTCTCAGCCGCAGCGGGGGACTCCCGGGTGGCAACTGGAGCACGCCGCACGCATGTCACCCGGAAGTGACGTGATGACACCAGTCACGCTGGGGGCGGGGCCACAACCATCGGAGGGAAAACCATAGAGTTTTCCCTCCGGTGGTCGTAGCCCCGCCCCCAGCGTGCCCGGCGTCATCACGTCACTTCCTGATGACGTGCACGTGGGGGTGGGGTTCCCCCTGGGGTCCGATCCGCCGCCGGCGGGGAACGGGCCTCTGGGGCGGGGGTTTCCCCGCCCCCCCGGGAGGACTTGGCAAGCCTATAACTCACTTACTTTGATTCAGGGGGAAACTGAGATTCCGAGTCCCAGTAGCGCCTTAAAGACCAGCAAGAGTTCAAGAGCCAAAGTACCCTTCGTCAAATATCTCATCTGAGGAAAGACGCTTTGACTCTCAAAAGATGATACTAAGGAAGTCTTGGTGCTTTCCAAGGTGGTCTGGAATGTGAATCAGTTGGTCTTCAACTGCAGACCAACAGGGCTGAAACTATCTTAGGGACAAAATGGAATTTCTTGGAAACTCTTGGAAATGTCTACTAACTGACTGTGAACTTGGGCTCTTAGGGCTCTTTAGCTTGGAGAAACGACGACTGAGGGGTGACATGATTGAGGTTTATAAGATTATGCATGGGAAAGAGCAGGTAGAGAAAGAGGTACTTTTCTCCCTTTCTCACAATACAAGAACCCGTGGGCACTCCATGAAATTGCTGAGCGGTCGGGTTAGAACGGATAAAAGGAAGTACTTCTTCACCCAAAGAGTGATTAACACATGGAATTCACTGCCACAGGAAGTGGTGGCGGCTACAAGCATGGACGGCTTCAAAAGGGAATTAGATAAGCATATGGAGCAGAGGTCCATCAGTGGCTATTAGCCACAAGGTATAGATAGGGACTCTGGGGCAAGTGATGCTCTGTCATCTTGGCGTTTGAGGGAGTCAACAGTGGGAGGGCTTCTAATGTCCTGGCCCCATTGGTGGACCTCCTGATGGCACTGGTATTTCTGGCCACTGTGCGATACAGAGTGTTGGACTGGATGGGCCTTTGGCCTGATCCAACATTGGCATCTCTTATGTTCTTATGCCATTATTAATTTTTTTTTGTTTTGAATTTCAAAAGATATATCCGCCACATCCATTAGACAGACCAAGGGATAGTAAATACAGACACACACAACAGCCCGGAAACATTTTAAATATGGAACCAATAATAACCTTAATCAGAGTTAAAACAAATGCTCTTCAACACCATGAAAATGTTTATTGATACTGATATCACTCCAACGGAAGTACCACAGATGAAATCATTGCCATTAACTTGTCTGCCTTCGCTATCACCAAGACCTTTTTGGTCACCATTCCTATAGTCATCTTAGAAGATGGCTTTTCATATACGACCCGTTGACTAGTCCTATACATTCTATTTAACCTCTGCTGCATCAGTTGGATCTTCAAAAGGCCTGCCGTGTTTCTCGAAGTTCTGGAGAACATGAATCCATGAAGCAGCTGATACTTGATTCTACGGCTTAGAGGTACTTCAGTGTAATATTTCATTAGGGCTGTCCAATTATGGATTTTTTAAGTTGATCAACCATCTGCCATCTTAACCACTTAACTGATCGGTTCATTTAACTGACTCTTGATTCTTACTGTACATCGCCTTGGGTGTCTTATTACCGAAGAGTGAACAGCTACTTATTCTTTTGTGCTTTTTGAAAGGAAATTTATATGACCCCTATTTTTTATGTAACCTCGCATTTTCACTTGAACAAAATGTGAACACAAGTACCTTGCAGAGATTATGAAGGGAGATTCCAAACATTACAATATTTAAGAATTCTTATTCCACCACCTAAGCATTATCATCATTTTCCTACAATGTTAGCTGAAGCAAAAAAAACCCAACCCAAACCCTCAAAAAGCAGAAAACGTTTCTTCGTCTCACAGCCCCAATGTCAGCTTTGCTGCCATGGGGGTTGGGGAGTTCATTCTGTGTCTTGTTAATGGCTATTGCATTCCTATCCCTGCTGTTCTGCCTTTGCTGAAACGCTTATCTCTACAGATGTGCAGGAGGGGGTTGTGTTGTCTGGAAGTCTCCTATGTACCGTGAGAGACTCCTGGTTCCCAGCTTTAACCACTTAACGGTTTCCTAACTTGTCCCACGCACGGGAGGGTATCTAATTGGCCCATGCCATGGGGGGGGGGGTGCACACGAATATACCCTATATTAGGCTCTATTGGGTGCCGCCATTCTTAACAGTGCCTGTGTTACTGCATCTATAGCTTTGCAATAAAAGTATAACCATTCCTGAATGCGTGTACTTCGTTGTTAGCTGTGGGTTCTGACATTCACAAAGTAAAACCAGCCCTCACCGATTAATCAATTACGGCTTGCATTGATTAAGTTCCTGAGTAATCCGGCGCTGCTTGAGATGCTCTGAGCCAGTTTTACATGAAACAAGGGCGTCCAGATCTAAAACGGATGCCCAATGAATAAATCCCCTATAGTGACAGGGACCTTTATAGTGTTTAACTTATCGTTTTGCATTTCTTCAGCCGCGACATGGTCCCGTCTACGTCAGCTAAAAGCGGCACGATGCTAAACGCAGTCCCTGTCCGGCAACTTACAAATCTCAGAAGGCAGATATTCTCCCGTAAGGCTCCGATGCAGCCAGCAAATCCAAGAATGAACATCACCCCTCCGACCAGCAAGACGAGGACGACGGGGTCGAAGCCGTTGAGGCGGGTCATTTGGGATATATCGGATAATATACCCTAATAAAAAGGACCAAGGAAGAAAGAATATGAGAACCTGCTCTATTAGTTCTAATTAGTTGTATCCTAACGTTAAAACTTCATGTCCTGTTTTTCCACAGGGGAAAATGTGAAATAAGCTTTGGTGTACACAGGGCCTGGAGAAATTCTATCTCTGGGAAGCAGGTGGAAGAAACTCATCTCCACAAAACGGCTTTTGTAACCTGTCTATGAAGCTGGCAGGAAAGGCAGCCTGAATACTGTCCGACTAGAAGTTAACTGTGTACAGTTAAGGCACTGACCTGACTTAAATAAAAAAGTAACAGATGAATGGACGAGCCTAGTAAACTCTGCAGGAGTGTAACAGAGGCCCCAGCTTTCTGTCAACTGTACATTCTGAGGCAAACCTGCTGCTATTTAACGGGCAAAACAGCCCTTCAATAACTCATTCTGCCAGTCTTTGGAGGACCTGGCAACCGAAGACAATCCTCCACTAGATGGCACTAGAGGCCGCGAAGAGTGTTATGAAACAGAACACCTCCATTGTGGCAGCCGGGCAATTTGCCTAGCGATTTTTGGTGTTATCTGCAGGAAAAGGGCCGCACAGTCAAAATAATCGACAGCTGACTGATGAATCACACAGTTGATCTGGGAGACCCAAGTTCAGATCCCCCACCCTGCCCCAGAAGCCTGCTGGGTGACCCTTGGCCAGTCACTCCGCCTCATCCTACCTCACAGGGTTGTTGTGATTAAATGGAGGCGGACAGAGGGAGGTGGTAAGCTGCTTAAGGAGGATATAAATAACTGGATAAACAATTTCACAGATAATGTAGTAACTGCCTCCTGCTATACAGTCTTATAGCTGACCAGTACCTTAAAAAGGTAAAGGTTCCCTTGTTCGAAAGCCAGTCGAGTCCGACTCTAGGGTTGCGGTGCTCCTCTCCGTTTCCAAGCCGAAGAGCCAGCGCTGTCCGAAGATGTTTCCGTGGTCATGTGGCCAGCATGACTAAACACCAAGGCGCACAGAATGCTGTGACCTTCCCACCGAAGTGGTACCTATTTATCAACTTGCAATTTCTTGCTTTCGAACTGCTAGGTTGGCAGGAGCTGGAACTAGAGACGGGAGCTCACTCCGTCATGTGGCAACCCGGGTCTCGAACTGCTGAACTACTGACTTTCCATAGCCTGCAGTTCAGTGTCTTAACCACTTGAGCCACCGCAGCTCCGTGACCAGGACCTTACCAGACTTTTAACCCCAATCTACAACATGGGCTGAATTTTTTTCCCCATTGTACTTGTCCATTTTTTCCTTTTCTGGGACAGACAGATTCAAAGGGGGGAGGGGGTCCTGCTGTTTTAACAGTTGTGGAGAAGAGAGTGATTGGACAGGCAGTTTTCTTTGGTGGTGGAAAGTGCCGTCAAGCCACGGCCAAAATAGGGTTTCCAAGGCAAGGGAGGAGTAGAGGCGATTTGCCCTTCCCTGCCTCTGCGTAGCAACCCTGGGCTTCTTTGGTGGTCTCCTACCCGAGTCCTAACTCGGGCCAGCCCTGCTTGGCTTCCGAGATCTGACAGCCAGGGCAGGGTTTCCCCTAGAAGGGTTACGCCAACACGGCAGCTGCTTCCTTCTACCTCCTCCTCTCCCCTCCTACCTTCTTGTGCACTACACAATTCCCCTCAACTGTCCAGAGAGCCAGTTTGGTGCCGTGGTTAAGTGCGCGGACTCTAGTCTGGGAGAACCGGGTTTGAGTCCCCACTCCTCCACATGCAGCTGCTGGATGACCTTGGGCAAGCCGTAGTTCTGTCAGAGCTGTCCTTGAAAAAAGGAGCCGTTTCTGTCAGAGCTCTCTCGGCCCCACAGGGTGTCTGTTGTGTGGAGGGGAAGGGAAAGGAGTTTGTAAGCCGGTCTGAGACTCCTTTGGGTAGTGAAGGGCGGGCTATAAATCCAATCTCCTCCTCCTCCTCCCCATGGAACACCACTGCAATTGAACCACTATTTCCACAGCCCTGACCAATCTTGCCAGAGCCTGGAAGCTAAGCAGAGAACTTCATGGGAGATCATCAAGGAAGCCCAGGGTCGCTACGCAGGGGCAGGCAACGGCCAACCGCTTTCCGTTTGTCTCTTGCCTTGAAAGCTCCACAAGGGGCTGCAAGCAGCGTTCCCTCTAAGCTGAGTGAGTGTGAGCTAACTCACAGTTTTTAGCCTCCGGCTCACACATTTTTGTCTCATCCCAGGAAAGATGGCTCCAGAGCACACTAATTTACGCAGTTGCCAAATCGCTTGCTCACAACTTTAATGCCAGAAGCTCACAAAGTAGGATTTTTGCTCACAAGACGCCACAGCTTAGAGGGAGCATTGGTTGCAATCGCAAGTCGGCTGGCCACTTGACGGCACCTTCCGCCACCACGATTCCCAAAACTGACTGAAGGCGAGTATGTACTCCTTTTAGCCTACTCGTGGATTTCCATGTGGCTGCTAGTGTGGTTTTGGCTGCAAATAGTAATAGAGAGATTCTTTTCCTTTGTGTATTAGAGCATTTTCCTCTCTGCGATTTAAAAGCAGAGCTTCCAGAGATTTGTCTATCTTGATTTTGGTTATGATCGTTATTTCTCCTATTATTTTATCCCAGAAGGATGCTACCTCCAGGCAATCGTACCACCTATGCTCAGAAATAAAACTTAAGGGATGTTCTGCGAAAAACCATAACTCCTTTTGAAGCATAGATAAGAGCTGCAGATGAAAGTGAGAAAGGGGTAATATCCAAAATATATGCCATCTTAACGTCCTTTCAAGAGAACACAGTGCTACCATATCAGAAATACTGGGGGAAAGTGTGTAAAACAGAACCCATTGGGGAGGGCGGGATATAAATATGAAAAATAAATAAATAAATAAACTCACCCAAGATAAATGGCTAGATA
>NW_015169875.1:97302-129979 GCF_001447785.1 Gekko japonicus | reverse complement strand
TATTCTGTTTACCTTGTTTGTGGTCAAAACCCAGGGCCTTTTTTTGTAGCAGGAACTCCTTTGCATGTTAGGCCACACACCCCTAATGTAGCCATTCCTAATGAGTTTCTGCTGTTGGGTGTGGCCTATTATGCTAATGAGTCCCTGCTGGTGGTGGCCAACTCAGGAGCCAGCCGGAACTCCGTTCCTGCCCAAAAATAGCCCTGGCCACCACTATTCCCAAAACTGACTGAAGGCATGTACTCCTGATATCTATTTACTGCTTATTCACTTTATTTACATCCTGCCTTTCCCCCAAAACCAGCAGTTCTCCTCTCCTCCGTTTTATCCTCACAACAACCCTGTGAGGTAGGCTAGGCTGTGACAGTGTGGCTGGGCCAAGGTCGCCCAGTGAGGATCCGAACCTTGGTTTCCCAGATCCTCCTCATAGGACACTTCAGCCACAACACTATGCTGGATACAGTGAACAAAAGCACTATCAAATAACCAGCATCACGCGGAAGTCTTAATTTCTTGATGTGATCTTGTACTTGCAAACTGCCAGAAAGGACAGTGGGGATGGAGAAGAACAGCTGAATAAAAGGTATGTCTAGATTTTGACACACACCAGATTTGGCCAGATCTCCAAAGCGGTTTGACGCAATAGAAACCCCTGAAACTCAAACCGGCATTCATGTGCGAAAGTACTTCAGCTGTTTACTGCAAAACTGAAAACCTTTCAAAAAGGAAACGCCAGCTTCCCAGCACGCCGAAGGCTGGTGAGATAAGAACAAATCAGAAGCATCGAAGGCTGGTGAAATAAGAATGTTTTTTGTGGCCGGTGGAACCTGTGAAGAATGAGCCTTTTTTAAAAAAAACGGGGGTGGGGGAGAGATACCATAATTGAGACTCTACATGCAGTCCACCAAGCTTCAGATGTAACCTCTAATTTAAGTGAAATGTAAACAAGTCCCTTTTGCCTTCTCTTCCCCTGCCCTGACTTGCAAATCACTCCCCCCCCACTTTGGTTAATGGCAGAGAAGCATCTGCCCCAAAGCCTCAGCACCCTACAATCATGTAAAAAGTAAAGGTAAAGGTTCCCCTTGCTCGAAAGCCAGTCGAGTCCGACTTTAGGGTTACGGTGCTCATCTCCGTTTCAAAGCCGAAGAGCCAGTGCTGTCCGAAGACGTTTCCGTGGTCATGTGGCCGGCATGACTAAACACCAAGGTGCGCGGAACGCTGTTCCCTTCCTACCGAAGTGGTCCCTATTTATCTACTTGCAATTTCTTGCTTTCGAACTGCTAGGCTGGCAGGAGCTGGAACTAGAGACGGGAGTTCACTCCGTCATGCGGCACACTCGGGTCTCGAACTGCTGAACTACCAACCTTCCACAGCCTGCAGTTCAGCATCTTAACCACTTGAGCCACCACAGCTCCATTTTGTGGCTCTTACGAAGGCAGAAAGCAGGGGTGTAAGTTTTGTAAATAAATAAGCGGTATGGAGTTACACTGCAAATGAATCCTCAAAAAGTAAAATGTAAAAGAGGGGCTCATTTTTTATTTTATTTTTTAAGTAACAGGTTCAACCTGCCAGTTTAAGAGTCACACTTTCCTTACCTTTTCACTCCAGGCCCAGAGACCAACTCCAAGAGGGGGGGTGGAGAGAAAGATACATAAAAGTCATTAGTCACTAGGAAAATCATTACTGAATCATCACTCCATGCCTAGAAACAGTCGCTATGGTGAAAGACAGCATCATAATGGGAAGGACTCAAGTCATGGTCAAGAGTGGCACACAGATATCCATGTGAAAAGCTTCCTCCCAGAAGGCATTGCCTGTAACTGCTGCCTCACTCAGGTTTGAAAAAATGCAATGAGATTCAAGCAAAAAGTGCCCAGCAGAGCAAAAACTAGCTTCATACTCCCTCTGTGAGCCACTTGGTCAAGGGCTGACTTGAGCCTAGGCCTTCTATAGTCTCCAGGGCTATTTTTGGGCAGGAACACAGTTCTGGCTGGCACAACTCAAAGAAAGGCGACTCCAGCTAAATGGGGGGGGGGGGGAGAGAGAAAGATACATAAAAGTCATTAGTCACTAGGAAAATCATTACTGAATCATCACTCCATGCCTAGAAACAGTCGCTATGGTGAAAGACAGCATCATAATGGGAAGGACTCAAGTCACGGTCAAGAGTGGCACACAGATATCCATGTGAAAAGCTTCCTCCCAGAAGGCATTGCCCGTAACTGCTGCCTCGCTCAGGTTTGAAAGAATGCAATGAGATTCAAGCAAAAAGTGCCCAGCAGAGCAAAAAACTAGCTTCACACTCCCTCTGTGAGCCACTTGGTCGAGGGCTGACTTGAGCCTAGGCCTTCCATAGTCTGAGGTCAACACTCTAACCACTATACCACGTTGCCCTGTCCTCCCAAGTACCTAATTTTGTTCCTCCTCCAGACAGAGGGGACAGGGGTTTTCCAGACTGAGGCATAGTATTTATCCAGGCTTCCACCTCTTTTGAGTTCTACCCTCTCCAGATGCAGTTTATGTTAGGACTCCCAACAATAAACACCGCTGGGTGCCATTTCTAGTTAGTTAGCTTTTGCACAGCGAGAGGCCAAAGGAGGAGAAAACAAAACAAATTATCTTCGCAAGAAACATACTTCAGGATGCAAAGAAGACAAAAATGTTTCAAGAGCCAGATTGGTGTCGTGGTGAAGTGCGCGGACTCTAATCTGGGACAACCGCATTTGATTCCCCACTCCTCCACTTGCAGCTGCGGGATGACCTCGGGCAAGCCATAGTTCTGTCAGAGCTGTTCTCTCAAGGACAGTTCTGGAAAGAGCTCTCTCGGCCCCAACTACCTCACAGGGTGTCCGTTGTGGGGAGGGAGAGGGAAAGGAGTTTGTAAGCCACTCTGAGACTCCGAGTGAAGGGCGGGGTATAAATCCAATCTTTTTCTTCTTCTTCTTCCTCTAGAACAGCGCAAAAGGCGGGTTGTAGACTTTCACAGTTTTTATGATTTATGCATGGTTTTTTTAAAAAAATGGGTCACAATATCAAACAGCTTAGAACTTGTGGGTCACCATATCGAAAAGATGGGGAACCATTGCCCTAGAGCGGTGATGGCGAACCTTTTAGAGACCGAGTGCCCAAACTGCGACCCAAAACCCACTTATAGATCTCCAAGTGCCAACACGGCAATCTAACCTGAATACTGAGGTTTTACTTTAGAAAAAACAACCCATACATTAACTTAAGAGGATCCAAACAAAGTAAGGAAAGCAATCCCAAATGCTTTCATTTACTTAAAATTATTTGGCAGAGAATTCGACACTTTAATGACGGTCTGGGCCTGGCTGGGGCGATGGCACGCGTGCCCACAGAGAGGGCTCTGAGTGCTACCTCTGGCCCCCGTGCCATAGGTTCGCCACCACTGCCCTAGAGCAAAGCACCTTCTGCGGCAGTAAGAGCCCCCCCCCCCGATGAGGAAGGTCCCACAGTAAGTTGAGCACAGCGGGCAGGATGCAGCCCAGGTTTGTGTGTTTTTTGTGCTTTAAATATATATTTCAGTTTTCCGATCATTTGCAAAACACCACACGCCCTGCAGCAGTATTATTCAGCAAGTCTGAAACCTCAAAGGGAGGTTGCAGAATGCAACCTTATGGGACACAAAATCATTATGGAATTATTGGAGTATTAGCATACAGTGGAGAGATCCATCTCTAAACAGGTAAAGGTAAAGGCTCCCTTGCTCGAAAGCCAGTCGAATCTGACTCTAGGCTTGCGGTGCTCATCTCCATTTCAAAGCCGAAGAGCCAGCGCTGTCCAAAGACGTTTCCGTGGTCATGTGGCCGGCATGACTAAACACCAAGGTGCACGGAACGCTGTTACCTTCCCACCGAAGCGGTACCTATTTATCTACTTGCAATTTCTTGCTTTCGAACTGCTTGGTTGGCAGGAGCTGGAACTAGAGACGGGAGCTCACTCCATCATGCGGCACCCAGGTCTCGAACTGCTGAGCTACCGACCTTCCACAGCCTGCAGTTCAGCGTCTTAACCACTTGAGCCACCGCAGCTCCATCTCTACGCACAGCTTATTTTATTGACGCACAGCAATGTTGCCAAAATTGGGCAGACTCGCACAAATTCCTCTGCCTCTGGCCAAAGAGGAAGCTGTAATGAGACGGCTCGAAGTTCATCCCAGATACACAGAGGGCAAACAGTGGCCACGGATATAAAGGATATGACACAAAGACCCATGAGGACTTATTGGAGGAGGAAGAGCCCATTCTTCTACTCCTCACAGCCCGCCCCCCCCCCCCAGCTTTGTGCCGGCTTCCACTTTTTCCACCTCCAACTACTCCCGCCACCACCCCCACGCAGTGTCGCCTCCAACGTGCAGTGTTGTTTGACCAGTGTGGTCTATCCAAGCCTCCCCTGAGAGGCAGGCCCTAAGTTAAGCTTCTGAAAGCAGTAATTCCAGATGATGCCTGAGGGAAACAGTGGGGGAAAACCAGTAACTTTTATTTAGCTTTCCTTGGATGGAATAAGGCTGTTCAGTCAAGAGGCTTGAGACTTTGTAGAAGTATAACACACAACATTTTTGCTCAGCTTCCCAAGCCATAACGACGCAAATGACTATTTGGGAGTGCAGAGGGCAGCTCTTAGCCAAGCTTTGGTTCCTGAGGTGAATCTTTGGCCTTTCTCCGGCTTTAGGAACTCCACAGGATGAGGACGACGACGAAGAGAACGACGAGGAGGAAGAGGACGACGAGGAAGAGGACGAGGAGGACGAGGACGAGGAAGAAGAAGAAGAGGAAGAGGAGGAAGAGGAAGAGGAGGAAGAAGAGGAAGAGGAGGAAGAGGAGGAAGAGGAAGAAGAGGAGGAAGAGGAGGAAGAGGAAGAAGAAGAGGAGGAGGAAGAGGAAGAGGAGGAAGGGGAGGAAGGGGAGGAAGGGGAGGAAGGGGAAGAAGAGGAGGAGGAGGAGGAGGAGGAGGAGGAGGGATTGGATTTATACCCCGTCCTTCACTACCCAAAAGGAGTCTCAGAGCGGCTTACAAACTCCTTTCCCTTCCCCTCCCCACAACAGACACCCTGTGAGGTAGGCGGGGCTGAGAGAGCTCTGACAGAAAATGCCCTTTTTCAAGAACAGCTCTGAAAGAACTACGGCTTGCCCAAGGTCATCCGGCAGGTGCAAGTGGAGGAGTGGGGAATCAAACCCGGTTCTCCCAGATTAGAGTCCGCGCACTTAACCACGACACCAAACCGGCTCTCAGTGTGAACTCCTTCTGGAAATTCTAGTAACGGTAAGCCTGCAACCCCTGAAAACCAGACTCTGAGCCAGCCCAGTCTGCTCTTTTAAAGGCTCAGTGAAATTAGCTAGCTTCAGCCCAAAAAGCAAGGCTCTGAGACATACAAAGTCTCCCGAGAGAGGATTCCTTCCTGCCTACTCCCCTGGAAGCACAAACTCTCACTCAAAACATTCACTGTTTTAGATTGGTTACTCGCCAACCTAGCAGTTCGAAAGCAAGACATTACAAGTAGATAAATAGGTACCGCTTCGGTGGGAAGGCAACAGCGTCCCGTGCGCCTTGGTGTTTAGTCATGCCGGCCACATGACCACGGGAACGTCTTCGGACAGCGCTGGCTCTTCGGCTTTGAAACGGAGATGAGCACCGCAACCCTAGAGTCGGACTCAACTGGCTTTCGAGCAAGGGAGACCTTTACCTTACTCTCCAACCCAGCTCTGAGACAGGATCCCTCCAGACTCACTCCCTGAAGTCTCAGACCTTGTATGACACGAACTGACTCCCCTCCCCTCTGGCTCCTTCAGCTATCCATGGGCCCCGACTGGTGCGTGCGTAGAGGGGGCAACAGCCAAACTAGGGTTGGCAGCCTCCCAATGGGGGCAGGGGATCCCCGCTTCCAATCACGTGGCCCGTAGGAGAGACTTCACAGCAGCAAGGAGACGTTTAAGCCAGCGTTGCAAGCGACATCACTTCCAGCACACACCAGCAGTGACCAGTGTTCCCCCTAAGCTGAGTTAGTGTGAGCTAGCTCACAATTTTTTACCCTCCGGCTCACACATTTTTGTCTCCGCTCAGGAAGGAGGGCTCCAGAGCAAACTAATGTATGCAGCAGCCAAATCGCTGGCTCACAACTTTAATGCCAGTAGCTCACAAGGTAGAATTCTTGCTCACAAGACTCCACAGCTTAGAGGGAACATTGGCAGTGACCATCATCATATCACCAGCAACATGGAACAATCTGGCTATCTGGGCAGAAACTCTACGGTAAAAACAGTTTCGTTGCATTGATGCACAAATACCAGACTGTCCCATGTCACCGGTGAAGCAATGACCTCACTTCCTGTGCATGCCAGTAGCGACATCACCAGTGATGTCACTTCCTTGCTGCCAGTAAGCCCCCCCCCCCAACAGTTGCTGGGGTTGCCTGGCAACTCTAAGCCAAACAGGCATACAGGGGACTGGGGACTGAGAGACAGGGTGTCAGGAAATTGACCCACGCCCATGTCGCCCACGCCGGTCACCGTGGTTCCCCGGCGGGTTGGCTCTCCAGATCCTGGTACACAGAGGTTTCAGACAGGAAAGGGGAGGGGGTTGCTTCACTGTCCTCCGCCTCCCCGGCTGGGTCACAGCCAGTGTTCCCTCTAAGGTGAGTTAGTGTGAGCAAGCTCACAGTTTTTTAGCCTCTGGCTCACACATTTTTGTCTCAGCTCAGGAAGGAGGGCTCCAGAGCAAACTAATTTATGCAGCAGCCAAAGCTCCTGCTCACAACTTTAATGCCAGGAGCTCACAAAGTAGAATTTTTGCTCACAGGGCTCCATAGCTTAGAGGGAACATTGGTCACGGCCATCTCTCTCTCTCTCTTCTGGTTTCTCCAGCTTTCCAGTCCTCTCCTCCCCCTTGACCTCCTTCCCGTGCACCTTATATACCTCCCCGCTCCCGTCTCCCGCGCCTAGCCCTTCTCTGCATAGCCCCGCCCCACATGTATTCCCAACGCGCTCCACCCAGACAGGGTGGGGCCATGCTACACCGTTGCACCGAGGAGCCGGGCTAGCCTCTGCGGTGGCAGCAGAGCCCCCCCTCTTCCTGTGGCCTGCCACCCTCCGTCGTTGTGGGAGGGCCCAGGTGGAAGCCGCAGGGAATCGGCCAAGCACGAGTGGTCACCTGGGGGGTCGACTGGGCTTCCACTACAGCCACCACGGCCCCCAGGCAGGACCCTCCGACGCCCCTGGGGCCGACCGTCCCTTGGTCTTCTTGTGGGGGCCGGCACCCAGGCAGCCCCCCCCTTCAGCCAGGGACTCAGGGAGTGTCCTGCTGCTTCCCCAGGTAAGGCCCGGGGAGTTGCTGCTGCAGGGGTGGTCCACCGTCCGGTGGTCGAGGGTCTCGGTGCGGGGTTTGGCGGCCCAGACACTGGGACACAGGGATACCCACCCATCACAGAGAGGAACGCTTGGCTATTAGACATAGAGAGACGAACAATTTGGGGGCAGGGTGGCCGTTCCTGTCACCCAAAGCATCCTCTCCATGGACAGAGAGCTATAAGGCAAATCGATCTACCACTGAAACAGATCACTTCTGGAGAAGACCCTGATGCTGGGAAAGACTGAAGGTCAAAGAAGACGGGGACGGCAAAGGATGAGATGGTTAGACAGTGTCATAGATGCAACGCACATGAAATTGAGCCAACTTCAGAGGACAGCGGAAGACAGGAGGGCCTGGCGGGATCTGGTCCATGGGATCACGAAGAGTCGGACTGTGCGACTGAACAACAACAAATTATTGCCACAGAAGGAATCTGTTCTGGTGAGGCCACCGGGACAGCAATTTTAGGAAAAGCCAAGAGTCTGTGAGAGCTCATCTTTCAGAGGTCATCATCACTACGTAATTTTTTCCATATGCATCATGTTCTGATCTTAATAACTGTGAAGCCAGGGGAAGACTTGGGCTCTGATCGCGCACACTAAATAATCCACTTTCAATGCATTTTACAACTGGATTTTGCCAGTTCACACAGTAAAACCCAGTTGGAAAGTGCATTGGAAATGGACTGAAAGTGGACTATTTAGAGTGTGTGATACGGTTGCCAAGTGCTTTTTTAGCCGCAGCGGGGAACTCCCGGCTGGCGGCTGGAGTGCGTGCGTGCGCACGTCACCCGGAAGTGATGTGATGACGCTGGGCACGCTGGGGACGGGGCCACAATCATCCGAGGGAAAACCATAGAGTTTTCCCTCGGATGATTGTGGCCCCGCCCCCAAAAGGTTGGGAAGCACTGGCTTATCTGACAAATGGGTGCACTGCACACCAAGATTCGAACCAGTTACGTTTCCCATATAAAGTACCCCCACAACAGACAGTGTTAAACTCTTCTGCGGAACCCGGAAGACTGAACACATTTTACTGGGGCCAAAAGCCAAAGCTGCTCCCGACCCTGGCCATCGCAGGTAACTTGCATGCGATGACAGGAAGTCATGTAGATCGACAGCAGGAAACGCTGACAAAATGGTACCTTTGATAAGGAGGAAAGAGAAAAGAGGGGGGGGGAACCACTGTCTCATTTGCAGTAATGCCACAAGCGCGACTCACAACAAACAAAGAGACTTGGAGAGGGAAAAGGAAGTCGTGTGTCAGTGGAAAATTTGATCAGGTCACAAGAACTTTTCGAATCCAACTAACGAGAACTGGTCAGAGGGTTGGATATTTTCCCCCACCCCTTCACAAGTACTGTTCATTCTTTGTTCATTTCCAAAGTCCAGTTCCCTCAGGTGTGGATATCAATCTCGCTATACTTAATTCCCAGTAGTCGTGTATGGCTGCGAGAGTTGGACTATAAGGAAGGCCGAGCGCCGAAGAATAGATTCTTTTGAACTATGGTGCTGGAGAAGACTCTTGAGAGTCCCTTGGACTGCAAGGAGATCAAATCAGTCAATCCTAAAAGAAATCAACCCTGACTGTTCCCTGGAAGGCCAGATAATGAAGCTGAAGCTCAAATACTTTGGCCACCAGATGAGAAGGGAGCACTCCCTGGAGAAGACCCTGATGCTGGGAAAGATGGAAGGTCAAAGAAGACGGGGACAGCAAAGGATGAGATGGTTAGACAGTGTCATCGATGCAATGAGCATGAAATTGAGCCAACTTCAGAGGACGGCGGAAGACAGGAGGGCCTGGCGTGATCTGGTCCATGGGGGCGTGGAGAGTCGGACTCGACTGTGCGACTGAACAACAACAACAAATACTTAATGACCATAAAATGGGGAGTTGAAGTTCAGTGCATAAAACTTCCCGGACCAAAAAAGAAGAGGGCACCTGAAAGTTTCAGTCTATGCTTGGGATGGCCCTTTGACACAAGCGAGCGGCCGCTGGCCTTTACAAACCAGTAAGGGAGCACTTGCCCTGACCTAAATGGCGCAGGCTGGCCTGATCTTGTCAGATCTTGGAAAGCTAAGCAGGGTCGGGCCCGGTTAGTACTCGGCTGGGAGACCTCCAAGGAAGTCCAGGGGGGCTCTGCAGAGGCAGGCGATAGAAAACCACCTCTGAACGTCTCCTGCCTTGAAAATCTGATGGGGTTATCATAAGTCAGCTGCAACTTGACAGCAAAAAAGGAGCACTTCCTTCACTTTATTCGGGTTTTAACAGCCCATAAGCCATACACCAAAGAGGCATGTTGATAATTAAAAACGGGGAAAGAAATATCCTACAGAAGCCACATAGAACATAAGAACAGCCCTGATGGATCAAGACCAATGGTCTATCTCAGGGGTGTCGAACTCATTTGTTATGAGGGCCGGATCTCGCATAAATTAGACCTTTTTGGGCCGGGCCATGCGTGTCATAAAATGTAATGCCAGGTAAAAAGGTAAAGGTTCCAACTGCGACCATGCTTTTTATAGTAAAGGTAAAGGTTCCCTTGCTCGAAAGCCAGTCGAATCCGACTCTAGGGTTGCGGTGCTCATCTCCGTTTCACAGACGAAGAGCCAGCGCTGTCCAAAGACGTTTCCGTGGTCATGTGGCCGACATGACTAAACACCAAGGCGCACGGAACGCTGTTACCTTCCCACCGAAGTGGTACCTATTTATCTACTTGCAATTTCTTGCTTTCGAACTGCTGGGTTGGCAGGAGCTGGGCCCAGAGACCGGAGCTCACTCCGTCATGCGGCACACTCAGGTCTCGAACTGCTGAACTACCGACCTTCCACAGCCTGCAGTTCAGCGTCTTAACCACTTGAGCCACCGCAGCTCCTAATGCCAGGTAGCGGAGATATAAACTTTATAAAGGACACAAACACAAAGATTTTTTTTTAACTTAAACCATTAGCACTCTTGCAATATTTTGTTTACTTAACAGTATCTGATAAATGACACCTCTTGCTCTGAATCATTGCATCAAAATGTCTGTGCTGTTGCAATCTTGAGAATGCTGCTCAAAGGTGTATCTGTAAACTGCAAACCTACTTTTGCTTTATTGACATTCACCGCAGAAATCTCATGCTCAGAGTTCTGAGTCTGGGACCCAGGGGAAAACATGAAATGGCTGAGTGACTAAGAGAGTCTGGCGAAGCAAGCTATGATGCAGCAGCAGCAGCAGAACTGGAAGCAGGAGATGGCCAGTTCCACTGCGGGCCTTACAGAAGCCCTCTGGGGGGCTCATCTGGCACCCGGGCCACATGTTTGACACCCCTGATCTATCTAGTCCAGCATCCTGTTCCACACAGTGGCCAATCGTTTCCTCCGGAGGGCCAACAACAGGGCACAGAGGCTGAGGCCTTCCCCTCCGTGAACCTACCTAATCCCCTTTTGTTTATTCCTGTGGCCACCACTACATCCTCTGGCGGCAGATTCCAGATTCTAGTCACCCTTCTGCTGCTGTTTTCCACTGGTGGGTGAAAACTTTTCTTACTTCATCTAGCATTCCCTCGGTGACCCCTCCTTCTTGCCCTGTTTGTAATGGTTATTTTTAATGTACATATACTTTTATTATGTTTGTATTTTAATTTGGTTTTATTTTTGGTTCGTTTTCATGGTTTGCTTTTTTTTTTGGTGCCAGTTTGGTGTCGTGGTTAAGTGCACGGACTCTAATCTGGGAGAGCCGGGTTTGATTCCCCACTCCTCCACTTGCACCGGGCTGGATGACCTTGAGCAAGCCGTAGCTCTGATAAGAGCTGTTCTTGAAAAAGAGCAGTTTCTATCAAGAGCTCTCTCAGCCCCACCTACTTCACAGGGTGTCTGTTGTGGAGCGGGGAGGGGAAAGGAGTTTGTGAGCCGCTCTGAGACACCTTTGGGTAGTGAAGGGCGGGGTATAAATCCAATCTCCTCTTCTTCTTCTTTAAAGCGAGTTTTTATTTAAGGCTGTTTTTAATCTGTGGGCTGCCTTGGGAAGGAGTGCAGAAAGGCAGGGTATAAATCCTGCAGGATATTGTGACAGAAAGGAAGGGTGTAAATGCACTGAACAAGCAAACGAACCAAAGTTTCTCTCTCTCACACACACACACACGACCACACCCGAGTTAGGCACCCTTTGTTCAAAAGCTTTGCCGGAACATTATTGGGTTCAAGACAATACTTGTTTCTGTGGCACACAAGTTATTGGGAAGGGCACATCCGGGTCCCTTGTTATATAGGCAGAGGACAAAAGAAATGAAATCTGGACACAGATCAAATAACCTGTTCTAAAGCCATAAAGCTTCAGAGTTCTGACTGGAGGCAAGTGAGCCTCGTTGGACGAAAGCTCTGTGGTTATTCGAACAAAGAAAGCAAAAGCAGATGTCATTTATCAAATTATAAGCCTTTCCCAGTTTGCCAGTTTGGAGTAGTGGTTAAGTGCGCAGACTCTAATCTGGGAGAACCGGGTTTGACTCCCCACTCCTCCACTCGCAGCTGCTGGACAACCTTGGGCAAGCCATAGTTCTATCAGAGCTGTTCTCTCAGAGGTCTCTCAGCCCCACCTAACTCACAGGGTGTCTGTTGTGGGGAGGGGAAGGGAAAGGAGTTTGTCAGCCCCTCTGAGACTCTGAATGAAGGGCGGGGTATAAATCCAATATCCCCCCCTCCTCCTCCTGAAGAAGAAGAAGAAGAAGAAGAAGAAGAAGAAGAAGAACCCTGCGAGGTAGGTTACGCTGAGAGAGTGAGACTGGCTCGAGGCCACGCAGCGAGCATCCATGGCACAAGTGGGGATTAGAACCCAGGTCTCTCAGGTCCCACACTCTTAACCACTACAACCACACCACACAGGTTGACGTTTCCCTATCTCTGCTTACACATTCACACTTCATAGAACGCTTGTGAAGCACCGAGTTAATACCTCCACCCCACACACACACATTAAATTTCTGGAAGACTGGAGATCTGGGTACACAACTACGGGCTATCTAGGTTTCAGTCCAGTAGCCCCTTCGAGACTAACAAGATTTTTCAGGGTATAAGCCTTTGAGAGTCAAAGACCCCTTCAGCAGAGCTGATGCAGGGAGCTCTGCTTTGCTGCAGGCCAGCAGGGCTACCCTCTGAAACTAACGAAGGAACATATCGCACAATCACTTGGCAGCACAGTTGTCCCCATACATTTATTTGTTTGTTTCGAATTATATCCCTCGCCTTGCGGGAGAAGCCACACAGACGCTATTCCAAATGGGAAATTTGTTCCAGTTGGGGGTGGAGCCTGTTCACGCAACACTTTCAGCTGCCCTCTGGTTTCTCTTGTTTTCATACTACTTACTTGGTCTTTTTTTCTTTTTCTTTTTTTTTTTGGTTACCTTTGACGCAATTGGAACCCACCACCATCAGAAAAAACAGCACAACTGCGACCATGCTTTTTACAGTAAAGGTAAAGGTTCCCTTGCTCGAAAGCCAGTCGAGTCCGACTCTAGGGTTGCGGCGCTCATCTCCGTTTCAAAGCCGAAGAGCCAGCGCTGTCCAAAGACATTTCCGTGGTCACGTGGCCGACATGACTAAACACCAAAGCGCACGGAACGCTGTTCCCTTCCCACCGAAGTGGTACCTACTTATCTACTTGCGATTTCTTGCTTTTGAACTGCTAGGTTGGCAGGAGCTAGAACTAGAGACGGGAGCTTGCTCCGTCATGCGGCACACTTGGGTCTCGAACTGCTGAACTACCGACCTTCCACAGCCTGCAGTTCAGCGTCTTAACCACTTGAGCCACCGCAGCTCCATGCTTTTTACAGTACATTTGATCAATATTTTGGGGGGCTATGGGATTATATGACGGTTCAGTTGTACGTTGCCCAATTTGTTGTGCTTTACGCCCTGACTTGGACAGCCCAGGCTAATCCAAACTTGTCAGCTCTCGGAAACTAAGCAGGGTCGGTCCTGGTTAGTATCTGGATGGGAGACCACCAAGGAAGTCCAGGGGTTGCTATGCAGAGAGTGACCACCTACACTACGGGGTCACCATAATTCCACCACTACCATGTCGATTTTTGCATGGCTTGGGGACGGGCACATGACACGGCCTTATACCAAGAACGAACACCGGTCTACCGACGTCGGTCTTTGTCTACTCTGTCTTGCAGAAGTTTTTCACATTGTCTCCTGTTTGATCCTGTTAACTGTTGATGCACAGGGTTTAACTAGGGACCTTCTGCAAGCGAAGCAGATACTCTACCACTGTGCCACTAAAGGTCAACTCATTCATCTACCTCCCTCGATATTCAAATTGCTACTTTTTTCATTCTGGTCCTATTCTTGTGCTCCAAAACCACAGCCTGGCAAGAAGAAATTAAGCAGACTAAACCTTCCCAAGCCTGGAAATGTGGGGAAAGTCTCCTCGGCTACGTTCCCTATGTGCCAGGCTTCTATTAAAGGGGCAATATCAAGAAGCACCATACTAGCTATCAGTAGCCTCTTGGATTTTCAGTTTCAGGACCTGAAATGCAGGAGGAGGGAGGGAAGAGGAGAGAAAACGGACTCCACCAACACGCGATTTCATAAGATGAGATGCCACTGTGTTTAGATGCCTATCGCACTGCCTACTTATAAGCCAATCTCTTTGATTTGAATAGAGCGAAACGTCCATTTAAAGGTCCACCGCCATGTTAGATACCACACAGGCACTGCTAACACCGCCAATGCATACTTACCCAAAATATTATATTGTAACTGAAGAGCAGGTATTTGTACCAACAGCTGACTTCAGCAGAAGAATACCGGTAATAGTGCATCTTTTATAGAGCGCTCGCCGTGCAGAACTAGAAGAAAACAAACAAAAGATCAAGAGTGACCAAGAGAAACACAACAGTGTTCCATTTCGCCAAGCCACTCCCGTGCCACATATTCTGCGGAACAGGATTAGACCCAAGCGATGCTAGCAGTCAGTTTCAGCTGCCCAGTTCCTCAGAAGAAAGCCCCACCAGATGCAGCAGGAGTGACTCCCAAGTAAGTGGTTCACAGTATCTTAAAGCTGAGGACCGAGTCACACTCAAAGTCCTTCCCATCAATGGACACGTTCTGGGAGTTCCCTGCTGGAAACATCTATTGGCCCACTGGCAAAACTTTCTTACGAGTTCTCCTATGGGACAACAGCTCTCTAAGGGTTGCTTTGGTTCAAGAAAACAACACTGTGGAGAAGGCTGACCCCCCTGTCTTCACACGTGTCCCTGGGAACCCCAAGGAGTGAACTCCTAGTTCACATTGAATTGGCCACAAGGACTTTGGAGCCACAGTCAGCAAACATGCAGAGAAATAGAGGAAATATTACAGTGAAAGAAAGCGCAAAACACAGCAAATGTTTTTCCCCCCTTAAATAACTGCGACTATTTCTTAACAAAACGATTCATCTACTACAAAACCTATTCCAATAACTGCAATAAAGAAGTAAAGTAACTAAGTTTCATAACAGAAACTGACAGTAAAAAATAAAGGCTATACAAGCAAAGATACATAAATTAGAACTTCTTCACAAAACAACTGGAAATAAGAAAACACATAAGGAATTAATTGCAGAAAAAATGCTAGAAACTATCACCTCAAATCAAATACAAAAAGATTTATAATACGCTAGACAAAAACAGCGGCATAAAACCCCAAGAACATTAAAAATTCTGTCATGGAGGGTCAAAGAGCTCAAGACATCCTGATATATACACTTATTATGTGACTCAAAAGGGAATCTACAAACAAAGAGAAAACAAATTCCATTATTAGAACCTTACAGAGCTTTATATAAATCCAAACACATAGAACCCAAGATAATGACTGACTACTTAAAGAAACATAAAATAGTAGAAACCACTGCCACCGCACATAGAAACTATATAGAAAATCCATGCACTAAACAAGAAACTTTAGAGGCAATAAAAAATAAGTAATAGTCATCCAAATCTTGAGTTTACAAAAAGTAAACCAATTACTCACAAGTAGGCAGCAAGTAAACAATCAAAATTAATTCTGCAAGGGCTATGAGATACTCAACGAGATCTGCTCCCAGTCTAGAGTATGACCTTAGAAATCTTTTGAACCGTTGGTCTCTGTAAGAAATTGGACTGGTGCCTTAATATTGTGTGTTACTATGTGTCTTTCTGTGAATGAGTTGATACTCCGAATTGGGATCATACCCTATTGCTCCTAACTGCTTTAAACCTCTCACAAATGCTGAAGAAGAGATTTATTTGAAACAAGTGAAATTAAATCCAGAAACCTTGTCTTCGAATTCATACTCTGGATCTCATATTCTGGATTGAGAGCAGATCTATCTGACTATGATTTGAGCTGAAAGCAACTTTGCATAAGGAAAGAATGTGTTGGTGAAAGTTTTCGTTTTGGAACAGAAGACTTGGGCCTTTGTCTTTGTGAGGAAGCCTTGGACGAAACAAAGCTTGGTATAAGCTAGCTCATGCATAAAAAAAAAATACTGGAGGAGCCTACATACAGTTTGTCCACCAGACTCCTGAGAATTCTTAAAACCTCCTTTGGGACTATTTACATTTTGAAGACTGTTCTATGTTATTAGAGTTCTGGCGTATGTGTCAGTAAGAAATCTGGCGTGGTCCCGGATTTCTTAAAATATCAGTGTCTTTTGTATGTACAACAATGGCTTTCTATAGCTAATTTCATCACTGTATTTGAATGGCATTGGACTATGTCTTCTATATTATATTTTGACACATTTATCCATCCCACACAGAACAGCGAACAGACTTAGTAAGCATTATGTAGAGTTGGCATCGGGTTATACTTCTGGCCCTCTTGGGTGAAGGGAAGTCAACAGCAACCTCTGACTGCAAACACAGAAGCCACTGGTTGATCAGATGACTCTCTGAAATTTCAGCATTGTTTGGTTTCCAAATATATATACCTGGTTTAAATATTATACTTGATGCAGTCTCTAATTTCCAGCATCCTCTACGCAACACGAAAACATCTGGCTTTAGGCGGGACTTAGTACAACCAATCAAGGTTAAAAACAGGACTAGGATATGCACAGGCGGCAAAATGATGCACATTTAGACATACCCTCCACAAGCATGTCCAGAAATCCCTTTCTTAAAATACCTAGAACACTGCTGGAGCTAGGAGAGACAAAAATGCTTCTTGGTTCAACACACTGATGCCATTTTGAGTGTGTGTTGTGCCAGTTCATAACCTGGTTTGGTCAGTTTTCAAGCTGTATATTACAACGGTGCACGTGAGTCTTCAAACAGACACATTCTCCCCCAGCTTTCTGATCGCAAGGCTATTCAATTTGGTGCTTCCTGGCAGACAGAACCCTGTGGAAAACCAGCCATTTCCTTCCCCTTCCAAAGCCCCCAGCTAAGATCAAATCAACACAACAACAACAATACAAAAACCTTTACTGGCATATAAAATCAGTAAGATAAGGGCTTCGTCAAGCTAAAATTACATCTACAAATCTGAGAGCACACCAATCTTAAGAGTAGTTTCTTGCTACCAAAATCATAGAGAGAAATTCAGCAATCTGTACAGTCACTTCTGGTGTCTTATCAGCAAGGAGAAACCTGATTGCATTATCAGAATCGATTCTAGACAGTACGGGCTTAATCAAAAATAGTCGGAGATGTGAATGGAAGGGGCAGCGCAGCAGAATAAGATCTAAGGTATCGGGTTCTCTAAGTGAGCATTGGCAGATTCTGTTGCATTTCGGAATGCTTCTATACCTACCTGAGACCCAGGATGAGGGGAAAACATTGAATCTGGCCAGCATAAAGGCTCTCCGTTGCAGCGGGATAACCAGATTAGAGAAATATTGGGCCATACTATTTGGTGCCTATCTGAGGCCAAGGAAAGGGGGGTAACAAGTGCCCCTGGCACCAGCCTGGATTGTTTGGGCTTTGATGTCCCAAATTCTTTCACGAATCATCCGGTATTCAAATCAACACGTTAAATTTGAAAACTCCCCTCCACCGACTCCCATCTTACCCTGAAGGAGGGGAGGGGGCATGGTATAGCCTGATGGTTGTCAGATCTTGGAAAATAAGCAGGGTCAGGAGGAGGAGGAGGAGGAGATTGGATTTATACCCCGCCCTTCACTTGGAGTCTCAGAGGGGCTTACAAACTCCTCTCCCTTCCCCTCCCCACAACAGACACCCTGTGAGGTGGGTGGGGCTGAGAGACCTCTGACACAAACTGCTCTTTTTCAAGGACAGCTGTGCCAGAGCTTGTGACTGACCCAAGGTCACATCAGCAGGTGCAAGTGGAGGAGTGGGGAATCAAACCCGGTTCTCCCAGATTAGAGTCCGTGCACTTAACCACTACACCAAACTGGCTCTCTACTTGGAAGGGGGACGATCAAGGAAATGTGTGCAGGGGAAGGCCATGGCCAACCACCACTGCTTTTCACTTGCCTTGAAAGCCTCTTCTTGGGGTCGCCATACATCGGCTGCGGCTTGATGGCACTTACGTACGTACCTTGAAGGAAACTCAAGGAGACCAACAAAATCCATGAAATGTAAAAACACGGATGAAAAGCAACAGAGCACAAGCAAGAACTTGCACCCGTCTTTACGAAACTACTTATAAAATGCCTGCTCGGACGAAGCAAATGCCTTGGATCGGTTCAAAATCTATAGGTGAAGCCTCTATGTAAGAGGATGTGTTTCGAGGGAGATCTCTCTCTGGTACCCATCGTATGAGAAATGGGTTGACCACTCTGAGGCAGGACTGATCATGTTCTTAAATTTCTTGGAACATTTGTGAGTCCTTTTGAAACATGTGGCGATCACTGTTCCCTCTAAGCTGAGTTAGAGTGAGACAGCTCACAGTTTTTTAGCCTCCAGCTCACACATTTTTGTCTTCGCTCAGGAAGGATGGCTCCAGAGCAAACTGATTTATGCAGCAGCCAAATCGCTCGCTCACAACTTTAATGCCAGTAGCTCACAAAGTAGAATTTTTGCTCACAAGGCTCCACAGCTTAGAGGGAGCGTGACTGGGTAATTGTCAGAGAATAAAAGTTACAGGTAGCTGCAATGGAATCTCTTTAAAAGGAGAGGGGGGAAAAGGACCTGGTCAAAATACCCCAAAACGATGTGCAAGTTTTCAAATTCTGAAGCACTCTTCATCAGGTATCCAACCTGGTGAAAAACCGCAGAGAACACAAAATCTTGTACACTATTGGCTCCACTTTCGATCTCCTCCTGCTAGCCTAATGGTCCAACATTTAGCTGTTCCCTATGCATCAGAGTGGTCACAGGCCATAGTGAAAAAGGTGGGTACCCTAGGTATTGATCTGGAACCCCTCTATAACTGTGGTGAGGTAGCAATCTTGCAGGTGGTAAGGAGGAGAATTTGGGATATAGAGGCGCAGATCATTAATGCCGGTAGTCTTGGAGTTTGTTCTCCCTATTCATTACCCCTCCTCCCCTTGCATACCTCCATGGTACCATATATCGCTAATTTGACAATTCCAGTCTTTAGGAGGGGTTTTATGCTTGCAAGGTTCAACCTTTTCCCCTCAGTAGTGGTCTCCGGTAGATACAGGGGTGTGCCATACAAGGATAGACTCTGTAACTGTAATCTTGGGGAACCTGATTCTATCACCCATATTCTCTTTCACTGTCCTAAATATTTCTCTATGCGCAATGTTTTGATTCGCCCGCTTCTCCCTGTGCAGAGAGATTTTCTGGATAGGGATTTAAATTTCTTTCTAGCAGGCAAGAGTCCAGCAATAACACTACCTGTCGCTGAATTTTTGACTTATGTATGGAAGTCAAGAGTAGTACTCTGTAAATCTCGTAAACCATGTTAGGATTGCTTTGTATTTTGAGATACTGGGAATATTGGTTGACGTTGTTTTAGTACTATCCCTTGTTCTGGTTTATCTGTGTTATGCCAATAAAGGTTTTCTGTTCTGTACACTATCACAAGTTAGATTCAGGTGGGGTAGCCATGTTTATCTGAAGCAACAGAAAAAAGTTTGAGTCCAGTGGCACCTTTAAGACTTTGTTGGTCTTAAAGGTGCCACACTGGACTAAAACTTTGCTCTGTTGCTTCAGACCAACACGGCTACCCCACCTGGATCTATCCTAGCAAATTAATTTGCCTTTCTCTCTCATTAGGTCAGAAATGCACTTTCCAAGATGCAAGTGGTCAAAGCAAGGACTCTAGCTCTCATCAGGGTTCACAGATCAGTCTACTGATTGCCTTAGAGGCATCCCTGTGGGGTCTTCCGTCCACCTACCCAGGTTCCAAGGCTCCGCTGTGCTGCCCTGTTGGAATCAGCCCTGTCTGCGTGCTAAAGTGAACGTCCTCCTAGCCTTCGGAATCTCTGTTTTATTTGCTGAGAGATAACGATCCTAAGATTACTTTGGCCAGTGGCGAAATCTGTTTCAGTCCTTTTATCCCTTGGATCGGAAAAATAAACAGGCAATTTTCTGCTGCTCAAGATGTGTAAATTAATGAACTTCTAAGGGAATAAAAGGAAAGGGAAACTGAACGTCCTGTGTGCATGCGCATACATCGGTTTGTTAAGACATGCCAATGTCCGTTCAACCCTGCAACTGAAACCGGGGACGAGTACTCGGATGAATGCATGGTCTGCATCACATGTTAAACTGCACGTGCACTGAATATAGATGAAAATTAATCAATGTGTATATATTTTTTAAAAAAATTAAGTTTAACTATTGTTAAGCTCCTGCCAACCTAGCAGTTCGAAAGCAAGAAATTGCAAGTAGATAAATAGGTACCATTTCGGTGGGAAGGTAACAGCGTTCCGTGCGCCTTGGTGTGAAGTCATGCCGGCCACAAGGCCACGGAAACGTCTTCGGACAGCGCTGGCTCTTCGGCTTGGAAACGGAGATGAGCACCGCAACCCTAGAGTCGGACTCGACGGGCTTTCAAGCAAGGGAACCTTTACCTTTACTATTGTCACTGCTTGTGCCATTCATATTGCTTTGTTTGAAGAAGATCGGGCCCCAGTAACTTTTCCACCACTCTCCCGGCTTCTCGTCACCCATCAAATCCCCGTGGGTGACAACTCCGGTATAAAAAAGTCTGCCATCAGCTTGGTAGAGACTTAAGTGGAATTTATTTATTGATTTGCTCCATTTATACCCCACCTTTCTCCCCCAGAAAGTAGCTCACATCGTTCTCCTATCTGCTGCTTTAACCTCACAACAACCCTGCGAGGTAGGGCTAGGCTGAGTGCGTGTGACAGGCCCGAGGTCACCCAGCAAGCCTTCATGGCAGAGTGGGGACCTGAACCTGGGTCTCCCAAGTCCTCGTCCAACAATTTAATCACTACTAATTTTTTTATGTCTTTCTAAGCATCTTACTGGAGCTGCGGTGGCTCAAGTGGTTAAGACGCTGAGCTGCAGGCTGTGGAAGGTCAGTAGTTCAGCAGTCCGAGACCCGGGTTGCCGCATGACGGAGTGAGCTCCCGTCTCTCGTTCCAGCTCCTGCCAACCTAGCGGTTCGAAAGCAAGAAATTGCAAGTAGATAAATAGGGACCACTTCGGTGGAAGGTAACAGCGTTCTGTGCGCCTTGGTGTTTAGTCATGCCGGCCACATGACCACGGAAACGTCTTCGGACAGCGCTGGCTCTTCGGCTTTGAAACGGGGATGAGCACCGCAACCCTAGAGTCGGACTCGACTGGCTTTCGAGCAAGGGAACCTTTACCTTTAAGCATCTTACTGCTCGCTAGGACCCTTGTTTACCTCGATCTCCTTATTTTATTTTTTTTGCCATCCATTCACAGTTGACATATGGTGACCCATTAGGGTTTTTGAGGCAAGAGACGTTCGGAGGTGGCTTTGCCATTGGCTGCCTCCGTCCTTGGGGGTCTCACCCAGCTTAGCTTCCCAGACCTAAAGACATCTATCTAGCCTGGACTACACGGTTATTCATTGATGCCTATGAGAATCTGCTTCTCAGATCCGACAGAACAAGCGAGTGTCTTTCTTTCTTTCTTCTTTTGTTGGGAGACCGACCGTCAGCTTGAGGCATCTCCAACACTTAAAGCAAGAAGCTGAAGAAGGCAAAGGAATTCCCAGCCAAGAGGCGGTGGCTCCACACCCTGAGATACCATCACTATCTGTAAAAAGCATCATCACGTGTTCCTTACGCATTTTACAATCGCCAGATAAATCGTTTGCCGCCCTTGAGTTTCGGCTACCGAAGCACACACAAAGCAGACCCCGATAAGAATAGCGCTTACACTTATTTAAGAAACGATGGGGCTGATGAGATACGGCTTATGGCGACCCTGCTTAAAACCATGAACGAATACAGATAATCGTTTGACAAGTGGCAACTGGCTATCTAAGCAGGTGGTAAGATGGCGTCCCTCGATATCCTGTCGGGCGGTTAATAGATTCTAACACATATCCACACCCAGAAACAAAGAAGAGCCCTAATTCACCTCAACCACCTCGCCATACATTTGTATCCCACCCTTCTTACAAATATACGGTTCTTTCCTCAGTTTTGTCCCCAACAGAAGTTCCTCGAAGTAGGTGAGGCTTCATGGCTGAGTGGGGATTTGATCGGAGGGCGCCCATATTTTAGTCCAGCACTCTAAACACTACTCCACACTGGCAGGACACTATAACTTGCATACCATGTGGTGTTAAATTAGCACATGGTACATTGTTGGTATTCACCCCCTGGTTTCCGGGCAAGGGTATAACTCATAAGAGTTCTGGGGATTTTCGCTCTCTCCTAAGGTCCCTACCAATGTTCCCTCTAAGCTGTGGAGTCTTGTGAGCAAAAATTCTACTTTGTGAGCTACTGGTATTGAAGTTGTGAGCAAGCGATTTGGCTACATCGGGGAGCGGTGGCACAGGGAGCAAAAGCACCTGCCTTAACATCTAGCAAACAGCCTGTAGGCTGCTCGAGACCCACCGCAGCCGGAGTGAGCACCCGGCCCTAGTCCCAGCTCCCGCCCACCCAGCGGTTCCAAAGCCTTAACAACTTGCGAGTAGATGAATGGGTACCTGCCTTAGAAGGCAGGGAGCACCCTCCTCCACTGGGAGGTAAGGTGGGACTTTAGCAGTGGAGATTCGGCAAGCGGCGGCGGCAGCGGAGCGGTGTGTAATGGCGGCGGCAGGCGAGGTGGCGAGCAGAAGTAAAAGAAAGACGTAACTTTGAGCGGTGGACCGGCGGCAGAGGCGAAGCTAGGAAGCGCAAAAGACCCAGCGGCGCAGGCGCGGCGGAGCGAGAGTGGATGGAGAGGCCGAGCTGAAGCCAGGAGCTGAGCCAAGACAAGCCGAGGAAATACCAACTGAACCCCACTGGGTGCTGGTAGGCAGTCCCGCCCCAATGATATATGTGCCCATAGTTAGGGATAATAAACTATGTAAGCCGCTCAGAGACCCCGTGGGAGGGGTTCGAGCGGGATATAAGCTGAATGTAAATAAAAATAAATACTGCATACATTAATTTGCTCTGGAGCCATCTTTCCTGAGCGAAGACAAAAATGTGTGAGCCGGAGACTAAAAAACTGTGAGCTAGCTCACACTAACTCAGCTTAGAGGGAACACTGGTCCCTACCACTCCTGAAAGCTCACAGTGAGATACTGAGCACCAAGACCACCGGCGGCTCAAAGCCACTTCAAAGTGCGGAAATTTTCCTAGACAGCTGGCATCCATACCACAAATGATGTGGTTACTGCAGGCCGGCATCCAAGCTCATATCTGTAGCGCATCATTCAGCCAAGATGGCGGCTGGGTGGCGTGTTACCTCAAGAGAGAGACATTACTGTACAATGCTTTGTTTTCTGTGTTTTGAACGAAGATGAGCGCCTCATAAAACTTCACGGTAGAGGTTCTCGCGTTCTCAGAAACAGGACAGTGCATTTAGATAGTCAAAGAAAGACCACGTAGTCTTAAAGCCATACACACAAACATACACACCCTTCTCTATTATCAGGTTTGAAACATAGGCTAATTTAAAAAAATCAAATTAGTTCAATGTTATCATGAAATTACAGTGGAAGTGACCAGTTGAGTCCAGCCTAGAGGTGGCGGGGGGGTAATTTTCACTGATTCTCCATACTTAGCACAGATTGTAGAGTGTCCCCCTCACGGGTTGCCTGGTCTTACCTAGCTGCTGGTGTGGGCAGGGTCCCTCTCAGTTCCTGGGACTTTTCAGCATGCGTGTGAAGTGCGCATGCTGCAATGACATCACCTGGAAGTGACATCATCGCACAGGGCACGTTGCAGGGGAACGCTCTAGCATTTGTGGAAAAAAAAACTCTATGGTAACCATAGAGTTTTTTCTCAAATGCTAGAACATCCCCTGCACAATGTGCCCACTATGATCCCATCACCTCTGGGTGACATCACTGTGTCGGGCACGTTGGTGCTGACTGGGCTCTTTGGGGGCGGGGCTCCCCCGCCGACTGGTGGCAGATTGGGGGGCCCAGAAACAGGTAAACCCCTGCCCTGTCGGAGGAATGGCAACCCTACCCCCCAAAAAAACAACCCTTGCTGTTCCTGGAGGTCCCTTATCTTCCAAGAGCAGCATTATTGGATGCACAGTGACCAGGGAGTCCATGAAGTTCCATAGGTATGCAAATGAACTCATGCAAACAATTGCATTTGTGCAGCGTAACACAGCACAACAAACACTAGCATGAGATCAGGACATGTCTGGCCCCCTCCTAACCACCACCCCCCACCCTGAAAAACAAAGCATTTGGCCTTCCCACAAAGATCCTGCCACAGGATCCCCTCCCTCTATAAACTCCCCCATCTGGCTGGTCCCTGGCAAGAGACAGGATGCTGGACTAGACAGACCCAGCAGGGATCTTCGGTTTTCTTTCCCGCCATTCCCCCACCCCTCTCTTCGCCGTCAGATGTCTGACACTGGAAAGACAACGTGGAAAAGCCAGTCACAAATGACTTTTTCATTATCAGCTGGTTGGAGTTTATCTGAAAAGGTAACTATGCACCAACGACATAATACATTTACCTTTTTTAAAAAAAAACAGAGTGACAGAGTTTCTGGTTTACCTACTGAGTCCATTTTTTCCCAACCCTTCCTCCAAGAATCGAAGAAGAAGAAGAAGAACAACAACAAGAGGAAGGAGGAGGAGATTGGATTTATACCCCACCCTTCATTACCCAAAGGAGTCTCAGAGCGGCTTACAAACTCCTGTCCCTTCCCCTCCCCACAAGAGACACCCTGGGAGGTAGGTGGGGCTGAGAGAGCTCTCACAGAAACTGCCCTTTTTTCAAGAACAGCTGTGCCAGAACTATGGCTTGCCCAAGGTCTTCCAGCAGGTGCAAGTGGAGGAGTGGGGAACCAAACCCGGTTCTCCCAGATTAGAGTCCATGCACTTAACCACTACACCAAACTGGTTCTCCTACACCAAACTGGCATACATGACTCTACTTTTCCTGTAAGGTGGGTTAGGCTGACAACGACGGGTCCAAACGTAAGCAAGCAAGCACCCATGACAGAGTGGGGATTTGAACCCAGGTCTCTGAAATCCTAGTTTGACACTAACCCAGTGATCCCTAATGTGGCGCCTAAGAGCACCGTGGTATCATCCAATGGGTTTTCCGGCTTCCATTTTCTTCTGCCCCAAAGCAAATAGCCAGTCCCAGTTTCCCTCCACCTCACCAGACAAGAACATATGAGACGCCAATGTTGGATCAGGCCAAAGGCCCATCCAGTCCAACACTCTGTATCACACAGTGGCCAGAAATACCAGTGCCATCAGGAGGTCCACCAGTGGGGCCAGGACATTAGAAGCCCTCCCACTGTTGACCCCCCCCCCAAGCACCATGAAGACAGAGCATCACTTGCCCCAGAGCCCCTACCTATACCTTGTGGCTAATAGCCACTGATGGACCTCTGCTCCATATGCTTATCTAATTCCCTTTGGAAGCTGTCCATGCTTGTAGCCGCCACCACTTCCTGTGGCAGTGAATTCCAAGTGTTAATCACTCTTTGGGCGAAGAAGGACTTCCTTTTATCCATTCTAATAACAAGGAGGTGCCTCAAGAAGAACCCAGGAAGCAATAATGACTGGCTTGGACTGGAACCTCCCAACATTTCATGAGTGGCCTCAGTCCCCTTGACAGACATTTTGTGACTGCCCCCCCCATGTGGCAGCCATTTTGTGGAAGCATCAACTGCCTGCTCTCAAAGCTCCAAAAATGCCCACAGACACAACAAGATGGGGGACCAGCACCCCAGACTGGCTTAAGACTTGTATTGACTGAAAATGTAGGGTGGGACATATATCTTGAGAAACAGGTTCTCTCAGGACCGGACAGGCCATTTAGCATACCGGAACAACTCCCAGTGGGCCACTACATCAGAGGGCTGCTGGTGGCCCGAAATGAGCACGCCCAAGCAGGAAGTCCAAAGCCATGGACCCATTAGGCTCAGACCCTTCTACGGCAATGATGATCAGTGTCACTGACCCACTGCCTCTTTTCACACATTTGATTAGCAGTACTTAAAAAGGTAAAGGTTCCCTTGCTCGAAAGCCAGTCGAATCCGACTCTAGGGTTGCGGTGCTCATCTCCGTTTCAAAGCCGAAGAGCCAGCGCTGTCCGAAGACGTTTTCCGTGGTCATGTGGTCGGCATGACTAAACACCAAGGCGCACGAACGCTGTTACCTTCCCACCGAAGTGGTACCTACTTGCAATTTCTTGCTTTCAAACTGCTAGGTTGGCAGGAGCTGGAACTAGAGACGGGAGCTCACTCCGTCATGCGGCACACTCGGGTCTCGAACTGCTGAGCTACTGACCTTCCACAGCCTGCAGTTCCGCGTCTTAACCACTTGAGCCACCGCAGCTCCTTAGCAGTACTTAGGGGTGTGCATTTGGCACTAGCCAAACCGAAAAAAACACCTGAAAAATATCTGGCATGTTTGCACGCCTGTCCGTTGCTTCCCCTGCCAGCCCGCTGTGGCAGGTTGGCTGGGGAAGGGAAGGGCAGGCATGTAGACATGCCCCCTTCCTTACCCTGAGCCTCTCTGCTTCTACTTTCCCAGAAAGTAAGGCCTTTTAAACATGTTTGGGCTCCCTGCCTAACCCCTGTCAGCTAGAGAAGGGAAGGGAGAGGGTCGAGGCTTTCTCTGGTCAATTTCATTCACAGTAGGGGCTACCAAAGGGAAAGAAGGCATTTTTACATACCTCCTTTCCCTCTGGTGGTGTATATCAGACCCATATATATTCGGCAATACCAAAAATTTCCCCAATCCGAATACTTTACCGGTATTGGACTGGGGAAATTCGGCATTTACCGATATTTTTCGGGTCTGATATACCCGAAGCCAAAAAATACCAGCATTTTGGGTTTTTTGCACACCCCTAGTGCCAGTACTGGAAAAGGCAATGGAGCAGGGAGCCCCAACCTTTTTGAGTCTGCAGGCACATTTAGAATTCTGACATGGCATGATGGGGGCAGCGGCAAAATGCTGCCAGAAAATGGCTACAGCAGGAGGCTGAACCAGCCACAAAATGGCTGCCACAGCTTAACCAGTCACATAGTGCAGATCCTTTTAAAAGTCTGCCCAGGCAATCAAATCTCCAACAGTCAATCAGAAGCCTTGCTTGGGAAAAGCCCTAAGTGGTCCCATCCATTCCCTAAAACCACTTGGTGGGCGCCAGAAAAGGTGTTGACGGTTGCCGTGACGCCCACGGGCACCATGTTGGAGACCCCTGCAACAGATGAACAGGTATCCATTGTCAGCCCTGCAGGGCCCACTTGGATACTGAGCCATTTAAATCTTCCCAGTCTGTACCTGGGGTTCTACTTTCCAGAGTGTACGCAGACCACTAGTGAACAAACGTGAAAAGCAGCGCTCATGCTGACGTACAAGTGAACCAAGAACCTTCCAATACGATCACCTTCTTCGCACAGATCTGTGAAAACAAAACCAGCTCAAACTAGCCCCGGGCAACACATTACTCGAGAAAACGACCTCTGAGAAGAGCCTAAGAACTCAAAGAAAGGAAAGCCTGCGGAAATGTTTATCTGCGCACAGGACTTGAAGAGCTGCCGCTCACAATCCGAGAAGTCAGAGTCAATACAGATGCGGCCTTTCTAAATGGGGGAAGCCAGTGTCAACAATCCAAGCATGTAAGGAATGTTTAAACTTTGGATCTTACTTCTTTATTTAACAGATGCAACAATTAGAAACTCTCCGCATTATCTCAAGTTAAAAAGGTAAAGGTTCCCTTGCTCGAAAGCCAGTCGAATCCGACTCTAGGGTTGCGGTGCTCATCTCCGTTTCAAAGCCGAAGAGCCAGCGCTGTCCGAAGACGTTTCCGTGGTTATGTGGCCTGCATGATTAAACATCAAGGCGCACGGAACTATCTCAAGTTACCTGTATCCAAAAAGAAAGAAAAGCCACCTTCAACAAGACTCTGATAAGGTGGCACAGAAATCTCCTAAATAAATATTATATGCAGTTTGGTCCCAGAAGGAAGTATCACTCACAGGACTCCTTTGAGAGCAACTCACTTTAATAGATTTTTTTTTTAATCCTGACCCAACATTCTCTGCATTACCAGTTAAAATACAGTGAAAATGGCTTAGTGAAAATCCCTCCCCCCCAATGATACAGTAGTTGGTGTTAGACTGGATGGCCTTTGGTCTTAGATTAACCTACCCTACAGGACTGTTGTGAGGACAAAATGGAGAAAGGGAGAACCATACATGGTTCCCTGAGCTCCTTTGGGGAATGGCGAGATAACAGAGAAAAGGTACAATCAACTTGTGTGTGTGTGTGTCTCAGAATCCCTTAGATAGCACCATACCTTCTTGTTGTTGTTCAGTCACACAGTCGAGTCCGACTCTTCGCGACCCCATGGACCAGATCACGCCAGGCCCTCCTGTCTTCCGCCCTCCTCTGAAGTTGGCTCAATTTCATGTTTGTTGCATCTGTGACACTGTCTAACCATCTCATCCTTTGCCGTCCCCGTCTTCTTTGACTTTCCATCTTTCCCAGCATCAGGGTCTTCTTCTCCGGTGAGGGCTCCCTTCTCATTGGGTGGCCAAAGTATTTGAGCTTCAGTTTCATTATCTGGCCTTCCAGGGAACAGTCAGGGTTGATTACTTTTAGGATTGACTGATTTGATCTGCTTGCAGTCCAAGGGACTCGCAAGAGTCTTCTCCAGCACCATAGTTCAAAAGAATCTATTCTTCGGCGCTCGGCCTTCCTTATAGTCCCAACTCTCGTAGCCATACATGACTACCTTACACTGCATTGAATGCCTTTCCTTGGCAAGAACTGTCGTTTTATTTTGAATTGTACCCAGAAACCCAATGGCAGCCAATGAATCTCTGATGAAATAGAAGGCTTCCTGTTTACTCTGTTAACGGGTTTGCAGCTGTATACAGAACTGGGTGAAGTTTCTGAACAGTCTTCATGGGCACCCCAGGTGAGGTGCATTACAGTAATCTAAGCTGCTTGCTAATTTGCCATGGAGGACTGTAGTCAGATCACGTCTTCCGAAGAAAGGCTGCAGCTGCCGTACCCACCAAAGCTCTCACAGATGGCAGAACGTAGATTTTGCCACCAGGCTGCATGTAATGGCCCACCTTCCAAAAATGGACCCAATCCTCTAGGGGAGAAGCGTGCTCCCAAACCAGAACAGGATAAACCCCAGATCCCTCATCGTTTATAACCCTGTTCATGAGTTAAGGGGCTGCGGTGGCTCAGTGGTTAAGACACTTAGCTGCAGACCGGAAGATCAGTTGCTCAGCAGTTCAAGACCCGAATGCCGCTTGACAGAGTGAGCTCCCGTCTCTGGCCCCAGCTCCTGCCAACCGAGCAGTTCAAAAGCAAGAAACTGCAAGTAGATAAATAGGTACCGCTTCAGTGGGAAGGTAACAGCGTTCCGTGCGCCTTGCCATCTAGTCATGCAAGCCACATGACCACGGAGACGTCTTCCGACAGCGCTGGCTCTTTGGCTTGGAAACGGAGATGAGCACCGCAACCCTAGAGCTGGATTCGACTGGCTTTCAAGCAAGGGAAACCTTTACCTTATGAGTTAAAGTGAACACACATAAACACATGTACAATTCATGTACGGTGTACACTTGATTTTTCTTTATGTGCACTGAATGTGGGATTTAAACCCCCACATTTATCCAGGTCCCCAGTTCCATTTTTAAAGTGAACGAACACTGGGTCTTTCTTACAAATGGGGATTCGCACGTAAATGCAGGATGTACCTCACATTGACTATAACATGAGAACAGAGATAACACCAATGAACCCATCTCGGTTTTCTCCTGACTGAAATTTCTGCTTGCTTCAGGGGGAGGAGGAGATTGGATTTATACCCCACCCATCACTACCCGAAGTAGTCTCAGAGCGGCTTACAAACTCCTCTCCCTTCCCCTCCCCACAACAGACACCCTGGGAGGTGGGTGGGGCTGGGAGAGCTCTGAGAGAAACTGCTCTTTTTTCAAGAACAGCTCTGACAGAACTACGGCTTGCCCAAGGTCATCCAGCAGGTGCAAAACTGGCAGTCATGGGATGTGGGCTTCTGAGCCAGAGCCATTCCCAGCCTGTATAATTCTCTCTTCAGGCTGTCTTATATGCATGTGGAAGGAGGCGAAAACCTGGCAACGTTGAAACAACAGCCTTCCCCTCGCTTTTGGCTCATCAATCTATCTCCAAGTTAAAATTATTAACAGGCGAGGGAAGGCGCGTTTGTGCAATAATTGGCCTCGCAGTCAAAACAGCGCCGGATGAAACACGTTATCAGTTCTCCTCAGCTTCTTCTGGTGACGCCCATGAACACACCAACAGTCTGACTCAGTACGTGGCTCCTAAATCTCTTCATTAGATAAGGGGAGGCAGGCAAAAATTTGGAGGCAGCGTCTCCATGCCGGCGTCTCCGAAACAAGCAGAAGCATTGGGAGCCATCTTTAAGGAGACCTTTGCTCTAGTGCCTTCGGGTCACAAGCCTTTACGGCACACGGCCAGCCAACGAGGAACGTGGTCTTTGAAAGCAATTAAAACGATATTATCGTAACAGGCAATGGTACAGAAAACCAGTAAGACCTTCACTGTGGGTCAGTCAAAACGGAGCGTCAAAAAACGAAGGAACGGTGGATAAATATAGTCTCGATGGCAAAAGAGGACATCAGAGGAGCTTCCAGAAAGCTGCAGAACTTTCCAGAAAGCTTCACCTCACTGTATACGGCTAGAGGTGGAGACCACTGGGGGGAAAAGCAGAGACCACTGAGAAAAGGAGAGGCCACAGATACTAGCTGTGTGGTGTTCAATAGTTTCCAGAAAGCCTTTTTCTTCCTTTCAGGCCATTGTAAGCGGCACAAACATGGGAAGGACATTACCTCAGGACACCCAATTGAGAGAACCTAGGCAAGAACCCAATTCCCTCTAGCCTTCCCTCGAATGTACAGCAAAGATGTTTCAAAGACAAACAAAAATGAACATTTAGCTCTTTTTTTACAAAAAAAAAAGAGCAGGCGGCAGCTGGCGCCGGCAGCACAGAACATGAAATTCTCTTTTCTTGCTGTGCTTATTACCAAAGCCACATGATCAAAACGCGGCTAAATCAGGCTCCAAAACACCCTCCCGCTCACCAAACGGAAAAGCCAAAAACACAAGGGCAGAAAAAGAAAGGTTCAAAACAAGGCTGCTTGACAACCCTCTAGTCTTCAGGCAGAGAAATGGAAAGCTTGAACTCGTTTCAGTAAGAATCCAAACTCTGCTTACTACGTTTGCGTAAAATATAGGGTGCCCCATTTCCTTTTCCCCAAATAGATTCTTCTCCTAGATTTGTTGGCATAGCATCAACAGAATATATGGCAGTGCCCTGACACTATCACATTATCAGTGTTGCAACGCCAATCACAGCTGGTTCCCTCTAAGCTGAGTTAGTGTGAGCTTAAAAGGTAAAGGTAAAGGTTCCCTTGCTCGAAAGCCAGTCGAATCCGACTCTAGGGTCGCGGTGCTCATCTCCGTTTCAAAGCCAAAGAGCCAGCGCTGTCTGAAGACGTTTCCGTGGTCATGTGGCCGGCATGACTAAACACCAAGGCGCACGGAACGCTGCTCCCTTCCCACTGGAGCCGTACCTATTTATCTAGTTGCAATTTCTTGCTTTCGAACTGCTAGGTTGGCAGGAGCTGGAACTAGAGATGGGAGCTCACTCCGTCATGCGGCACACTCGGGTCTCGAACTGCTGAACTACCAACCTCACCGTTTTTTAGCCTCCGGCTCACACATTCTTGGCTTACTTCAGGAAGGTAAGCACCAGTTACAGGGGACTCAGGAAGGATGGCTCCAGAGCAAACTAATTTATGCAGTGGCCAAATCACTCGCTCACAGCTCTAATGGCCAGTAGCTCACAGAGTAGAATTTTGGCTCACAAGACTCCACAGCTTAGAGGGAGCCTTGTCTGGGAGACCCAAGTCTGAGTTCCCATTCTGCCACGAAGGTTCACGGAGTGACTTCTCAGCCTGATCCATCTCACAGGCGAGCCGTTGTGAGGATAAACATGGAGGAGCGGAGAATGACATAAGAACATCAGAAGAGCCCTGCTGGATCGGACCAATAGCCTCCCTAGTCCAGCATCCTGTCTCACACAGTGGCCAACCAGTTCCCCTGGATGGCCAACAAGTTCCTCTGGAGGGCCAACAACAGGGCACAGAGGCCGAGGCCTTCCCCTGATGTTGCCTCCTGGCCCTGGGATTCAGAGGATTCTGAACCTGGAGGTTCCCCCCCCAGTCACCATGGCTAGTAGCCACTGATACACTTATCCTCCATGAATCTGTCTAATCCCTGTTTAAGCTGTTTATTCCTACGGACATCACAACATCCTCTGGCAGTAAATTCCACATTTTAATCACTCTGTGGGTGCGTTCAGACAAGACATTTGCAACGGTATAGGTGCCGGTTGGAATCGGTGTACTTACCGGCGTTCACACGGCGAACATCTGCCTTCCGTCCCTAACCGTCGCAAAGAGCTTTAAACCGTTGTATTCTGCCACTAGGTCCCCAAGTGGTGGTATCCTGAGTGCAACGGTTGTAATCGCTTTACCCCCCGTCTGATCGCTCTCCACCGTTGTAGAGCCACTTCCGTTCGGAAGCCCGAGGCTTCCAATTTTTGCCCGCCAAAGATTGGCGATATGCACTTGGGCGAAGCTTCACCATGGCGTTTGTTTAAAAAAAGAAAAGAAAAGGTCCTTAGTTTAATGTTTTAGAGGAGTCCGGGACCTCAGGGAGGCCAGTTTGCTCTTTAAACTTTAAAGGTAAGTCCTCTCTTCAGGGC
>NW_015169875.1:73062-97040 GCF_001447785.1 Gekko japonicus | reverse complement strand
TAAAGGGAAGTGTTCCTTTAAAGTTTAAAGGGAAGTGTTACAGCATTTGGGTTGAAGTGGAAATCGCTGTTCTGCGCACGCGCGAAAATTTTAGTTCTACAGATGGCTGCCAGTGCGCATGCCCAAACTGAGAGAGAGAGAAAAACAACACCGACGCACGCTTCCGCATGTGGACTGCGGGGAGCGATGTGGCTGTGCAGCGATCCGGAGCAAGGTGGTGAGTGTGATCGCGATTCTCCAGGTAAAAAAAAAACACATCAGGGCCGAAGCAATTTAAACCGCTCCCAGCACGCCGTCTGACCGCACCCTCTGTGTAAAGTAGTATTTCCTTTTGTCTGTCCCGAAGCAGGATTTTGATCCCCCATCTGGGAGAAAAGCAAGTTATAAATCCTTAAATAAATAAGATTTAGCCGCCAAGAGCAAAACCGTCCCCACCCAGCAGCAAAAGATCAATGGATTTCCTCAAACTGGAAACCAAGGGACCTGCATTAACTCTATTATTCCTGTGTTCATTACCACACCCGGCACCCAGTCCCCACCCAAAACCTCACAGCTGTCTCTCACTGGCAGTAGCCGTGTCAGTGAGGGTGGTCCTTGGCACCTCCTCCTACAAAAAAAGACAAACCCCCCTATTTAAAAAAAGAAATGTTTTTGAGCCACAAGGCAGCAGGGTGTTTCCTGATGCACCCAGACTGAAGCAGTTGCCTCACACCCACCAGCCTGACTCCTTTGAAAAGTCATGCAGGCCTGCACCAAACACGGATGAGAACTCGGATACCACACCTTCACCCTACTTCACCGCCTTGAAACAGAAGCACAGCTGTGATTGTATATATATCCTGGCCCTCAGCACAGTGGTATAGTCGGGTCAAACCACACGATGGCATCCTCGTGGCTGCCACAAGGACACCACCATTTCGACGTTGTTGAAAAATGCCAAGGAGGTCCAATCCTTATGGGGACTGCATTGCAGGGGGGTGGCTGTTTTGGCAACGGATTAAACATGGGGAGGGACAAGACCAGTGTTCCCTCTAAGCTGAGTGAGTGTGAGCCAGCTCATAGTTTTTTAGCCTCCGGCTCACACATTTTTGTCTTCGCTCAGGAAGGACGGCTCCGGAGCAAACCGATTTATGCAGTAGCCAAATCGCTCGCTCACAACTGCGTCTCCCCCACCTCCCCCGGCCCTAAGTTAAACTCCTTCTGGAACCAGACATGCAGTTAAGAGTCAGCATGCACTTAGAACAGAAGGCCCCAAACCTTTTGAGACAAAGGGGGGGGGGGGGGACTGAACCTAAAACCTAGAATCCAGAACCTAAAAAAAGTTAGTCAACTGCACTTCTAACACACAAGGGCTGATAGATTTGACCTGATGCAATCACATGACTATTTTAAGGCACCCAAGGATTGCATCATCCTTCACCTGTTATAAAGCGCCAACATTTTTTTGACCACCACTGCTCGTTGCTTAAGGACAATTCTATTGAGGACATTTGGCAGAACAATCATAGGAAGGCAATTTCTGGACCAGAAGTAACTATGTTCTCTTTCTGTCTTTATTACTCTCTGCATTTAGTTTTAAGATTGTAAAATACATTGGTTTACACATTTTTTTATTGTTTCTAGATTTATCCCAGAAAAACACCACTGGGCACATGATTACACTGTTGGAGGCCTCATTTGTACTTTTACTCTGTGCCTAGTGGTCTCCGTTTGGAAGTAAGTCAATAGTATATATTTATTGTTTGGTAGTATATATTTACAATTTATTTATCTGTTGTATGTATTTCATTTCCCATTCCTTTTTATCTTTTACAGCAACTTTTTTTCAGGTCCCTACTGATTTTATATTTTGTATCTGCATGATTGTATTGTATTTTATATTAGCCAATATGTTCCTCATTATATTTGTATACAAATATATACAAGGGGGACCAGCAATTCAAAACAGTACAATAATAATGATGAGAAATTGCTGTAAAGTTCACAAATCACAATGAATAGACAATAATAACTAGTACAGAATTGACGCTTGATGATGTTTATAATTTCTATGTTTTCAGAACACAGGACGTCAAATACGGAAGGTGAGCGATACGAACATCTCGAGTGGTTGTTCGTTTCGAGACAACTCTTTTTCAACCAAATTCAGTTCATTGGTTGTCTTATTGTGTTTAGCTGTGATATCAATCTTATCCAACATCCGTAAAGCACATAGGCTAACAAGTTTTAACAGCACAAAGGCTAACAAATTCTAAATTCGGACAACAAGTCTTGTGTTCTGAAAACATAGAAATTATAAACATCATCAAGCGTCAATTCTGTACTAGTTATTATTGTCTATTCATTGTGATTTGTGAACTTTACAGCAATTTCTCCTCATTATATTTGACCTCTGAAGAAGGCCCATGCAGGCCGAAACGCGTCAGGTCAAATCTATCAGCCCTTCTGTGTTAGAATTTGTTATTTGTACATGAGGTTTCATTGGGCCCTTATATATGATTTTTAAAATCTTTGTTTAATAAATACGTGTATCTTTTCATACGTTCCCAAACTTTTTGAGCCACTGGTCTCAAATCTAACCATGGGAACCTTTGGAATTCCGAAACAGGGAAGTCGGCAAAACCCACAACACGGCTGCCACAAGAGGCAGAGTCCTGTGCACAGAGGAAGCCCCACTGCAATGGGAAAGAGGGGCGGGAGAGAATAAAACAACCGCTATGGCGGCAGCTGCCACTGAAAGGACGTCGTTTTAATCTGTACGGCCAATCAGGTCTTCGGTGGCCAATCAGAAGCTCTGCTGAGTAAGAGCCCAACCGGGCCCCGCCCACTTTCTAAAAACACGTTGCGGGCTCCCAAAAAGGCACCAGCGGGCACCATGTTTGTGGACCCCCGATTTAGAGGCTAAAGGGGAGAAAGGGACACTTGTAAGAGGAAAGCTTTCCTCCAGACGAAAACTCTTCAACTAGCAGAACCGGTCCACAGGATCCAAAACACTATCTATGGCAGGGGTGGCCAAACTGTGGCTCAGGCGCCACATGCAGCTCTTTCACACGTACTATGACGCTCCTGACAAGCTCCCCACCCATTTGCTTTGTTACTTTCTCTCTCTCTTTCTGTCTCCCTTCCTTCCTTCCTCCCCTTCCCTCCCCCATCTATTTGCTTTCTTTGTTTCTCTCTCTCTCCTCCCTCCATCCCCCATTTGCTTTCTTTACACCTTTCTTTCTCTTTTTCTCTCTTCCTTCCCCCTCCCTCACATCTATTTGCTCTCTCTCTCTCTCCCCCGCTTTCATTCTTTCTTTCCACCTCTCTCTCTCTCTCTCTCTTGAACTATGGTGCTGGAGAAGACTCTTGAGAGTCCCTTGGACTGCAAGAAGATCAAATCAGTCAATCCTATAAGTAATCGACCCTGACTGTTCCCTGGAAGGCCAGGTAATGAAACTGAAGCTCAAAGAATTTGGCCACCCAATGAGAAGGGAGCACTCACTGGAGAAGACCCTGATGCTGGGAAAGATTGAAGGTCAAAGAAGACGGGGACGGCAAAGGATGAGATGGTTAGACAGTGTCACAGATGCAACCAACATGAAGTTGAGCAAACTTCAGAGGACGGCGGAAGACAGGAAGGCCTTGCGTGATCTGGTCCATGGGGTCGCGAAGAGTCGGACTCGACTGTGTGACTGGACAACAACAACTCTCTCTCTTTCTCTCTCTTAGACAAATAAATATCATTACCAAACAAATGAACCTAATTGGACAAATAAATATCCTTAGCAATATCTGTTTTGCCCCTTTTGTTTGTATTTTGGCAGTCTCATTTAACAATAAAAAGCTAATTTGCGTATTTTTCAAAAAAAAAACGTGTGTAATATGTGTTCACCTCTTGCGGCTCTCAGACATCTGACGTTTATTCTATGTGTCTCTTACATTAAGCAAGTTTGGCCCACCCCTGATTTATGCACCTATGTACAAGGCGATGGAAAGGGTTTCATAAGCAATGTTTTATTTAGCCTATGCATTCCTGTCGCCTACATTCTTACCATCAAAAGCGAGATGCCACAAAAGTCAAATTCTCTGTGCGTGTTTGTGGTTGTTGTTTTTTTAAGAAATAGTGAAAGAAACGCTTCTACTTTGGTGACTAGGCCCATACTTCCTCCATGCAAGGATTGTTTTCTCGCCCGTGTTTTCAAAACAAAAGCTGCATCGTACTTTTTTTTAATATCAGATCACCTAAAATATATGACAAAATAGTTCTGCAGATTTCCCCCAGAACTCTTCCTCAGGACAAATGTCAAAACAATCAAGGGTCAGAGGTGTGGGGGGATGTTTCAGCCCCTAATCTCAAGGACCCTTGCCCGCATCACACACAGGATGTGTTGCAGACTTGGTTAGCTTAGCTGGTGCTGAGCGGAGCTTGTTATCATGTGGTACCTTACAGCCAGAGTTCCCTCTAAGCTGAGTCAGTGTGAGCCAGCTCAGAGCTTATTAGCCTCCAGCTCACAGATTTTTGCCTCGGTTCAGGAAGGATGGCTCAGAGCAAACTGATTTATGCAGCCGCCAAATTGTTCGCTCACAACTTTAATGCCAGTAGCTCACCAAGTAGAATTTTTGCTCACTAGACTCCACGGCTTACAGCTTCCTGAAACGGGTGGAAGGCAGCTTGCACTCAAATATAGATAGATGATTAGATGATAGATAGATGATAGATAGATGATAGATAGATGATAGATAGATGATAGATAGATGATAGATAGATGATAGATATTAAAAAAACATAGTTGATCAAATATCTCTGACACCAAAGCAAATGAAAAAGGCCCTTAAATAACTGAGATGGTAGGGGAAAAAATGCACCTTTGATAAATTAAATGGTATTACTTCATGAAAGGGGATAAAGAACTCCCCCCCCCCCAAACACAGCCCATTCTGCCCACAGTGCTTCCTTCGCCCCAGAAAGATCTTGCTTTGCATATGACTGAGTGAACCGGAAATACAGATTACATAACGCAGCAGAGGAAAGAAAGTGGTCCTTTGTGATTATTGTGACAACTTAACTTTGCTAGGTGGTCATTTTTCCATCCCCCAAAACGAACCAATCTGAAACTTCAGACGGGACACAGGAACGCAGAACATAAAAGTAACGGAGAACGCACGCGCACAAGGAAGTGCGCAAAAAAGTATTGCGCTGAACTCACACAAAAGGACTACTATTGTGGAAAATTCAGACGGTCTCACAGATATGAACTCTTTCGCCATGAAAGTGGAATTCCATTCCGCATTCACTAAGAATTACTGTTCCCGGCTGCATTACTGAGGGAAGGCTCTCCCTCCCCCCATCCCCCTCTTTACAATGAACCACTTCACTAGGATGGGGGTCATGAGAGAGCTTTGTCCGCTGATACACAAAAGGGTTTTTGCATCCTTCAAAGGGCACCCCGGACAAGCTCTCTCCCCACCCACCCCGCCCTCCACTGCCCCGCTCGGGCCTGGAGGTGCACACGAGTCTCTCGTTTTGCCAGGAGACCTTCAGACTGAAGAACGCCAAAGAAGTAACTTCCCAAAGTAATACTCCAAGAAAATGCTCTAACTTCGGGCTCACAAAGATGCAGCCCCCACTGTTTGTGCGGGGGGGACGCCTCTGACTCAACCATCAGATGCTAAGCCGGCTGACACAGGAAGAGAAACCAGGCCTGTGAAAACAAAAACAGTGGAGGAAACATGTGCTTGAAGCCAAGTTTTTAAAAGCTTTGATGATAGCCACTTTGCAGACCAGGAAAAATACCATTATATATTTTGGCACTGATCCCCACTCCCTAAAGAGGATAGAAAACTGAAAGCTACGCCCTTAACCAATGCTCCCTCTAAGCTATGGAGTCCAGTGAGCAAAAATTCTACTTTGTGAACTACTGGCATTCAAGTTGTGAGGGAGTTATTTGGCTGCTGCATAAATTAGTTTGCTCTGGAGCCATCCTCCTGGAGCGAAGACAAATGTGTGGACCAGAGGCTAAAAAACTGTGAGCTAGCTCACACTAACTCAGCTTAGAGGGAACACTGCCCTTAACCCAACTCTTTGCCTGCCTGCGTGGCTTCACTGGAGCAGCCCAGTGGGTTGTTGTCGTTTTTAATGATGCTATACAGGTTTTAAAAAAACATGTTACTCTTAAAAAGCCCTGATTTTTATCCCGTAAAACAAGCAGGATTATCCCTTTTTATCCTCACAATAACCCTGTGAGGCAGGCCAGGTTGACCAATAGCAACTTGACCAAGATCTCCAGGCCGGAGAGCCTAACCACACAGTATGCTGGGAGTTCTGTGTCAGGGGCTCCCAACGTTTGCCCCACTGAGAAAACCTATGTGTACCCATACCAATACCCCCTGACAAAGAACTCCCAGTGTATCATTCATTTAGGCCTTAGGCCCAGAGGAAGAATCTGAACTCAGGTCTCGATAATCCAAGACTAACAGTTACTCTAGCCATTACATGGAAGCAGGTTCAGTGGCAGAAGATCACTGTGTTCTCTGGCAGTGAATTCCACATTTTAAACAGGTAGTTAAAACGCGGAACTCAGAACCACAGAACATAGTGATGGCCACAAGCACAGATGGGGGCTGGCCAAATTCACGAGGGATAAGTCCATCCATGGCTACTAGCCATGGTGACCAATGCTCCCTCTAAGCTGTGGAGTCTTGTGAGCAAAAATTCTACTTTGTGACCTACTGGCATTAAATTTGTGAGCGAGCAATTTGGTTACTGCATAAACTAGTTTGCTCTGGAGCCATCCTTCACGATCTAAGACTAAAAGCCAGTTTGGTGTAGTGGTTAAGTGCGCGGACTCTAATCTGGGAGAACCGGGTTTGATTCCCCACTCCTCCACCTGCACCTGGCTGTACGACCATGGGCAAGCCATGGTTCTGATAAGAGCTGTTCTTGAAAAAAGAGCAGTTTCTCTCAGAGCTCTCTCAGCCCCACCTACCTCACGGGGTGTCTGTTGTGGGGAGGGGAAGGGAAAGGAGTTTGTCAGCTGCTCTGAGACGCCTTTGGGTAGTGAAGGGTGGGGTATAAATCCAATCTCTTCTTCTAAAATTTGTGAGCCAGAGGCTCGAAAACTGTGAGCTAGCTCACACTAACTCAGCTTAGAGGAAACACTGATGGTGACTAAAGGGAACCTCCATGTTCAGAGTCAGAAAAACCTTGGAATAACAGTGGAGGCCGCACTGGGGACGGCCCTGGCGTTGGCCATCCATAGCTTAAGAAGGCTGAGGCAGTAGGCTCTATGAAAAGACCTCTGCCAGCCAGAACAGACAATACCAACTTCGACAGACTAACAGCCTGACTCAGCAGAAGGCCGCTTCATGCGATGTGTTGTGAACCCGCGCCCACGTGACCACCAGTGGTGGCTTCAAACAGGCCGCCTGGGGACGCTCCTTCCCCATCATTCACACTCCGGAGTTTCCTTTCTTTCCTCATGACTCAGACCTTGCCCTTTCTGAACTCCTTGTATTGTGCTGCCTAGAATAGGCAAGGGTTGAGGTGGGCGGCCACAGGGAGACGGGGCAAACCCATTCTTTGTGTTCCCACAGAGAGGGCTAAAGGTCATGGCTTCCCAGTGCCGACACATGAACACCCTCCACACACCCACAACCCTTTTTCTTTTCTTTTTCTTTTTTTAGCACTTTATTTTCATTTCCCATAAAATACAAATCCATTAACATACATCTTCTTGAATATCTTGGCGTCTACAATCCTGAATCCGAATTCATCCACTCATATGAGCGCTTCCATCTACTCGCAAACACTTTTTCATCCTTTCCTTGAAGGATTAAACTTAATTTGTCCATCTCTGCCATTTCTAATAATCTACTTAGTAATTCATCTTGCGTGGGAATATGTTCCTGTTTCCAATATCTGGCCAGTAAAATTCTAGCAGTTGTAAGTACATAAATTATCATATAGTTGTCTTTCCAATTACCCCCCCCCTTTTTTTCTTTTAGTCTGGTTAGATATTTCAGCAAGTTCCACTGCCAAGCAGGACACCACACAGGGCAAAACTCTGTACAACTTTAGCTTCAACAGCAGCAGCAGAGACGTCCCTGTCGCAATTCGCATTAGGTCCCTTCACACATGCCTGTGGTAACCGAACCCACATGTGGAATTGGGGGGGGGGATATGACTCTCGAAAGCCACTACCTCGAACATCGTGTTGGTCTCGCAGATGCTAGTGGACGCGAATCTAAGTGTAGGAACTTCTGTATAACTGGAAACCAAAAGAGGTTCCCAATTGTGGGGAGAAAGGTGGATGGATGCATTGGACCTTTATAGGCCTTCGAGCGGGGTCAGCCTGAGAGAAAAAATGGCCCTGGAAAAGGGACCGGCTCCCTGGTCCAACCCCACAAAGGAGGGAAGAAGAAGAAGAGGAAGAAGAGGAGGAGGAAGATAAGGAGGAAGAAGAGGAGGAAAAAGAAGAGAAGGAAGATAAGGAGGAAGAAGAGGAGGAAAAAGAAGAGGAGGAGGAGGAAGAGGAGGAGGAAGAAGAGGAGGAAGATAAGGAGGAAGAAGAGGAGGAAAAAGAAGAGGAGGAGGAGAAGGAAGATAAGGAGGAAGAAGAGGAGGAAAAAGAAGAGGAGGAGATTGGATTTATACCCCGCCTGCAAGGGAGTCTCAGAGCGGCTTACAAACTCCTTTCCCTCCCCCTCCCCACAACAGACACCCAGTGAGGTAGGTGGGGCTGAGAGAGCCCTTGACAGAAACGGCTCTTTTTCAAGGACAGCTCTTATCAGAACTACGGCTTGCCCAAGGTCATCCAGCAGGTGCAAGTGGAGTGGGGAATCAAACCCGGTTCTCCCAGATTAGAGTCCATGCACTTAAGAAGAAGAAGAAGAGAAGAAGAGATTGGATGTATACCCCGCCCTTCACTACCCAAGGGAATCTCAGAGCGGCTTACAAACTCCTTTCCCTTCCCCTCCCCACAACAGACACCCTGGGAGGTAGGTGGGGCTGAGAGCTCTTGACAGAAACTGCTCTTTTTCAAGGACAGCTCTTATCAGAACTACGGCTTGCCCAAGGTCATCCAGCAGGTGCAAGTGGAGGAGTGGGGAATCAAACCCGGTTCTCCCAGATTAGAGTCCGCGCACTTAACCACTACACCAAACTGGCCAGTCCGGCCTTGCCTTCAAGTGAACGCAGACATGCCAAGGAGGGAAGGTAAGTTTGCTGCAACACTTCTTGCCCCCAATTATGTGTTTGGTTTGTGTGGAGACAACTTGCGAGTCACCTTGCCTCTGCTCCCGATCAGGTAGGGGGTGGTCAGGGACATACAGAAGGCCACACTTGAAACAACGCTAATCACAATTAACTCAATGGTTTCCCATTGTAACTGAGATTTTAAAAACATGGGTTGGAACTGGCTTCCAAACCCTTGTTAAGAGGGAACTAGGTTAGGGACGCCGCAGACACGGTGTGAAGCCACGAGGGAATGTGGTGGACGCCAAAAAGGGGAGATGGGGAGAGAGAGGAGAAATGCATAGGTTGGAGGCAAAACTTGCCACCACAGACCGAATGGGTAATCTTATCTGGAGCCAGCGTTCCCTCTAAGCTGAGTCAGTGTGAGCTAGCTCACAATTTTTTAGCCTCCAGCTCACACATTTCTGTCTTAGCTCAGGAAGGATGGGGCTCCAGAGCCGACTGATTTATGCAGTAGCCGAATCGCTCGCTCACAACTTTAATGCCAGGAGCTCACAAAGTAGAATTTTTGCTCACAGGACTCCACAGCTTAGAGGGAACATTGATTCTGGACAAGTGGGCTACACCCTCTACTTTCATCCCCCTGCATGTACATACCTCGCTCTTCCTCAAAGGTGCGCAGGGCACCATACGACTCTCCCTTCTCCATTTTATTCCCGCAACGGCCCTGTGAGATCTGGCTGAGAGCGCGTGACTTGCCCAAAGACACACGGCAAATCTCACCAGTCTGAAATGTTAACCACTCTACCGCAAAGGTTCACCAGGCTTATAAGAAAAGCACCCTTCACTGATGCCAGAAAGGAATTTCATGTTCTGTTTCTCAAGACACCAAGCATTTGCCCTAAGAAACGTTCAATGCAGAAGAATAGAGCTCAAAGGCCTGTGGGGAGAAACATTCTCGGCTCTCCGAGGAGAACTGAATGAAAGGGGCAGTTTGTCACACGCTTGGAGGGCCCACACATTTTGACCCTGGGTCACCGAGAAGCAGGGCTCTTTATAGATGGTCATAAAACCACATTTTTTGCTCTCTGAAACACTCCATGTCTCACACTGCCATAGAGTTTTTAATTGCAAGTGTATTTCCACTTCTTCCAAGAAGGAAATAGAAAGATCCTTAAGTGTAAGGATGTATCACTGATGATCAAGATAATTCATACTACAACATTCCCCATTAGAATAATAGAATCATAGAGCTAAGGGACCTCCAGGGTCATCTAGTCCAACCCCCTGCAAAGTGCAGGCAATTCACAAATACCTCCCCCCTCACCCCCAGTGACCACTGTTCCTAGAGATGTAAAATTTCCGAGTTTTTTTCGGGGTGAAACAGAAATTTTTGGAAAAATTGGGGGGGGAAATGCTACATTAGCATTTCTTTTGTCTTTTCTAGATTGAAAGTCATTCTGTTACTTTAGGAACATAAAATATGACTATGGACATTTTTACTTGGCATGAAATTATCACAACTAGCATATTAAAAATATAGTGTATCCAAACAATTATTACAAACAGAACACCCACCCACATGCAAAAACAAAACTGAAACCTTTTTATTTTCTTCTGAAAATAGCACCTCCTAAAGGAAGAAATGCATCTTGTTCTTGCATTGGAGAGTTCAGTTTGTAACCTAGGACTTGCTTGTCCTCAGTGCACAGAAATTAGATCAATCTGATACCATATGATTTGGAAAATAGTTGAACACCTTGTCTTAAAATATTTTATTCATCATGTTAAAATAAAACGTTCCATAATCATTTTTTTTCTTTTCTTTTTTCAATTTTTCCAATTTTTCGGAAAAAAAACAAAAAAGGCTTTAGGAAAAAAACGTTTTTTCCCGAATTTTTCCGGTTTTTTTTTCCGGGCCTTCACATCTCTAACTGTTCCACGCCCAGAAGATGACCAAAAACCTCCAGGATCTCCAGCCAACATTACTATTGATAGGTGTGGCCACTGGACAATGAAGGAAGTAGACAGGAAGAAAATTGATCGTTTGAAATGTGGTGTCGGAGGAGAGTTTTACAGATACCGTGGACTGTCAAAAAGACAAATAAGAGGGTTCCAGATCGAATCTAGCCTAAACTCTCCCTAGAAGCTCAAAATGGCTAAGCTGAGGCTATCGTACTTTGGTCCAATCACGAGAAGAGAAGATTCACTGGAAAAAAACAATGACGCCAGGAAAGTTGACATCAGCCGGAAAAGAGGAAGACCCAACAGGAGACGGGTTGACTCAACCAAGGAAGCCACAAAGGCCCTCAGTTTGCAAGAGCTGAGCGAAGCTGTTGCTAGAAGTCATTCATTCATAGGGTCACCATAAGTCAAAAGCACCTTGGCGGCACAAGGCTTGTAAACAGCACACAGTAGATTCCCATGTAGTCCCATGCAGAGATATAGTCCAGGCCACGGATTACGGCTGCCACACGGACACTGCCCACAATGGCCTCTCCGTGGCAAGACATCCCCAACCAGGCAGTAACAAACACACACACACCACAATCGCTTTTCCGCACTGCACTGCCCCAAACAGTGCGCAATGAGATTGAAAGCCTTCACAGCTATGACTCAATCAAATATACCAAAACGGCTCAGGAAGCCCAGAAATCAAATGAACGTTGCCCTGCAAACCTAGAACCACGGAAGGATGGATGAAATAAACACATCTGAATAAGCCACCTGCAAAGAAACACGTGCGCAGACAACACACAAAGCAGCCTGCCAAGAATCCCGCCGTAACTGAGAAATCAGAATCTGGGGCAGTTGCCAAACATACCTCCTAGGGGTCCTCAACAAAGGCCTCTCGGGATGATCTTAAAATCTGCAAGGCTTCCCAAAGCATGCAGGGCCCACATCAGACAGGCCTTCGAAGCCTCTTAATTCGAGCTCAGGTGCCAGGAGTTTTGTAAGCATGACCAGGGCTATTTTTGGGCAGGAACGCGCAGGAACAGAGTTCCGTCTGGCTCCCGAGTTGGCCACGCCCAGCAGGAACTCATTAGCATAACAGGCCACACCCAACAGCAGGAACTCATTAGGATTGGCTACATTAGGGGTGTGTGGCCTAACATGCAAAGGAGTTCCTGCTCCAAAAAAAGCCCAGGGTTTTGACCACAAACAAGGTTAACAGAATAAGAAGCAAAAGGTGGGTGTGGCTGGATGAGCACACTTCTGGTAACACGAGGGTGTGGCCTAATATGCTAATGAGTTCCTGCTGCTGGGTGTGACCTATTATGCTAATGAGTTCCTGCTGGACTTTTTCTACAAAAAAAGCCCTGAGCATGACTTTTCTCTGCAAAGGGGCCAAGAAAAGACGAGACGCAGCCCTGAATGCCCAGAAACTAACTGAATGCCCCCATTTGTCGAGGAGCGGAGCAGAATGGCCCAAGAGTGAGCGGCCACTCTCCCACATGGGGTGTTGTGAAGCCTGGTTGGACGATGTGGAAGAGCCAGGAGAAGTCAATCTGAGTTGGAGAGGCTAAAAAAATAACAGGTTGTCACGTAATTACATCCCAAGTTTCCTAAAGACCAAAAATGAAAAAACATAAAAACAGTTCAACATTTGTCCATATGAAATTCTTAAACAGGAGAGGTTTGTTGGAAACTGGTACCCAGTTTTAGATTATCTGTCCAATCAGCAATTTATTACCTCTGAATGGTCCCAATTTCATAGATGGATGTAATGTTTTTCTCTTTGTTGAACTGACGTCTCTGCATTCGGATATTTCTCTATACAGCTATGAAAGTAATACCCTTAATTTATGAACCGATTTATTACACTAAGAAACTCTGTTTGTTATATTTTTATATTGTATTTTGTTTTAAAATATCAGGTAACAGTATAATTTACTGTTGCAAAACTATAAATTGCTTATATCTTTAATGTTTTTGGACTACGTACGTATACATGTTCCTGACCAATGTTTAAATATGTCACGTTTCAAATGTTAACATGTATATCTTCATCAAGTTATAGCTTTATACGTTCTAAATATGTCTTAAAATAATAAAAAATTTAAATACAAAAAAAAGAAAAAGAAATTCTTGTACTTTATGGCAGGGAGGGAGAAAATTCACAAGGAGTTACTTTGCAAACAGGTCCTGAAAAGAGATTCGGGTAGAGAGCAGTGTTCCCTCTAAGCTGACAGTGTGAGCTAGCTCACAGATTTTTAGCCTCCGGCTCATACATTTTTGCCTTCGCTCAGGAAGGGATGGCCCCAGAGCAAACTAATGTACACAGCAGCCAAATCGCTCGCTCACAACTTTAATGCCAGGAGCTCACCAAGTAGAATTTTTGCTCACAAGACTCCACAGCTTGGAGGGAGCCCTGTTGGTCCAAAGCAGCAGGACCTAGTTTGAGTCCAGTCAGGCACCTCTAAGACCCACAAAGTTGCATTCAGGGTATAAGCTTCCATATGCATGTGCGCTTCTTCAGATACACACTTCTGAAAAAGTGCGCGTGCACGCAAAAGCTCGTACCCAGAAGTAAACGTTGTGAGTCTTAAAGGGGCTACTGGACTCAAGCTAGTTCCTGAAAAGTACAGTCAAGTGAGAAAGAGGGTCTGGCCGTTTCTCAAGACAGACCGCAGCATTTCGAATGGGAAGGCACTGCAATATTGAAGGGAACTGGCAGTAGAGGAAGGGAAGTTGGGGACGGTTTTGTCCAAGCCGCACTGAAGGCTAATAGGTCTCTGGCGTGGGAGTGCTGGGTTCACACCAAGCTCAGCTGTTACTCGCGGCCAAATTCCAAGAAGGTGGAGACCCAGTGGTCTAGCGGTCTCGTCCCAATCGTCTGGCTTTTAGCTACACCTTGTGCAACGCAGCAACCAAATCCCATTGGAGTGCCCACTCTTCATGGAAAGGTTCCATCTCTTCCCCATACCAACTGCTAAGGGGCTGAAACAGAGAATGTGGGGGGGGGGGGGGACAGAGAAGAGAAACAAGGTTTGAGTCCAGAGGCACCTTTAAGACCAACAAAGCTTGATTCTGGGTGTAAGCTGTTCGTGCAACCTTCACGGGCAGCGCAAGGACTGCTTGATGCCAGAACTCAGATTTAGGACTGCATTTGATTATGATTAGGGGCTGCGGTGGCTCAAGTGGTTAAGAGGCCGAGCTGCAGGCCGGAAGGTCTGTAGTTCGGCAGTTTGAGACCCGAGTGTGCCCCATGACGGAGTGAGCTTCCATCTCCGGCCCCAGCTCCTGCCAACCTAGCAGTTTGAAAGCAAGAAATTGCAAGTAGATAGATCGGTACCACTTTGGTGGGAAGGCGACAGCGTTCCGCGCGCCTCGGTGTCTAGTCATGCCGGCCACGTGACCACGGAAACGTCTTCGGACAGCGCTGGCTCTTCGGCTTGGAAACGGAGACGAGCACCGCCTCCCTAGAGTCGGATCTGACTGGCTTTCGAGCAAGGGAGACCTTTACCTTTATTATTATTGCTATCAGGGGTCATTTCGTAGACAAAGAGGTGCAGGAGCTCATTAGCATAACCAATTAGCATAACTCATTTGCATATGCCACACACCCCTGACATCACCGGAAGTGTGTCAGAAGGCAACACCCACCGCTCAGGCTCCACTGGACTGTTTTGGATTGCTAGCTATGGGGGGGGGGGCATGCAGATCTGTCCTCGCAGAGGAGGGAGAGCTTGTACCTGAATCAAACTTGGTCTTAAAGGTGCCACTGGACTGTTTTGGACCGGGGGGGGGGGGAATCTCTGCAACTCACCTGCCTGCTTCTTGCTCTGACTGAGGGCTGCTGGGAGCAGCGGGTGGGGCTTGTTGCACGTGCCCGCCCCCTGGGTTCTTTACTGCCGGAGCTCCGCTCCTGTGCGCTCCTGCAGGAAATGACCCCTGATTGCTATGACTATTTTTGCCATCAAATCACAGCTGACTTATGGCCACTCGGTAGGGTTTTCAAGGCAAGAGACGTTCAGAGGTGGTTCAGAGCCTCTGTATAGCAGCCCTGGGCTTCTTTGGTGGTCTCCCATCCAAACATTAACCAGGGCCGACCCTGCTTAGCTTCCGGGATCCAATGACACTGAGTCCGCCTCGGCCATCCAGGTCAGGGGTAAGGTTAGTAGCAGCCCTAAACTGTGGTTTAAAATGGGGGGGGGGGGGTTATGTTTTTATGTATTTTATCTCATGCATTTTTAATCTCTATCGTAAGTTGCCTTGAGCTCCGTAAGGAAGGCAGGAAGCTAATAATAAATCTTCCTTACTCAGCTCCTTGGCTACGACTGTCTAAGAGCCGGGTTTATCTAGATATTCATACTTCACTTTTCTCACCAGCAGAGATCCAAAGCAAAATTGCATCCTTCCTATGTATTTGTAATGAGTTATACTGAAGCTGTACTTATACTTGAGCTGCGGTGGCTCAAGTGGTTAAGACGCTGAACTGCAGGTTGTGTGGAAGGTTGGTAGTTCAGCAGTTCAAAACCCGAGTGTGCCGCATGACGGAGTGAGCTCCCGTCTCTAGTTCCAGCTCCTGCCAACCTAGCAGTTCGAAAGCAAGAAATTGCAAGTAGATAAATAGGTACCACTTCGGGGGGAAGGGAACAGCGTTCCATGCGCCTCAGTGTTTAGTCATGCCGGCCACATGACCACGGAAACGTCTTCGGACAGCGCTGACTCTTCGGCTTGGAAACGGAGATGAGCACCGAAACCCTAGAGTCAGACGCGACTGGCTTTCGAGCAAGGGAAACCTTTACCTTTACCTATACTGAAATACTTAAAATACTGTCTTTACGTTCAATGTGGGTTTTTTTACGTTTTCATATTTGCTACCATGGGGGACCCTTTGGGGGTAGAAAGGCGTCATAAAAAATTAAATCTTCTCCTTTCCCTTTCTTTATGCTTACAACTCTGTTAGGGTCAGGTCTGTTTTAATGTATCTGAAGAAGTGTGCTTCTTCACATGCTAAGCCACCCGGAGAGCCAGTCTGGTGTCGTGGTTAAGTGCGTGGACTCTAATCTTGGAGAACCGGGTTTGACTCCCCACTCCTCCATTTGCACCTGCTGGATGACCTTGGGCAAGCCATAGTTCTGATAAGAGCTGTTCTTGAAAAAGAGCCGTTTCTGTCAAGAGCTCTCTCAGCCCCACCTCCCTCACAGGGTGTCTGTTGTGGGGAGGGGAGGGGAAAGCAGTTTGTAAGCCGCCCTGAGACTCTTCTGGGGAGTGAAGGGCGGGGTATAAATCCAATCTCTTCTTCTCGCTCATACCCAGAATTAAATTTTGTTGGTCTTAAAAGGTACCACTGGACTCAAGCTTAGTTCTCACATCTGTTTGCTAACTCTTGTACCTGGGTGCTAATTTGCTCTATTCACAGGTCTCACCAACTGCTTTAATCCAATCTCAGCTATATTTATTGCTCAGCTACTTATGCATCTTGACTCTAACTAGCCCTTTCCCGGAATGCATGTGAATGCATGTGAAGACGCATGCACGTACACGAAACTTAGACTCAGAACTAAACTCTGTTGGTTAAACTTTGGACGATGTTAGGAGATAGGCTGGGACGGTCACTCTCTCTAATGTTACCCAGAAAAGATTCCATAGTTGGTAGTCGGGGGGTGGATTCCAACACACTAACCACTACACCACATTGGCTACTTTCCTCTATCAGCTATCTTCTAAGCCACCATATTTCCCACTAATTCGCCACCACAGTATCTACAGTTTGTTGTCACTGCCCCTAGGAGTTACAATGTTCTACCCCCCCAGACAGCCAGAAATTGCCAACATTACGTTTCAGTTATTGCTTGGATGCAATCAGCCAAGGGAGGAGTTATGTTTAAAGCACCAGTATCTTTATGCCAGTTTGGGGTCGTGGTTAAGCGTGCAGACCCTAATCTGGGGAAACCGGGTTTGATTCCCCACTCCTCCACATGCAGCTGCTAGTGCAGTGGTGGCGAACCTATGGCCCGGGTGCCAGAGGTGGCGCTCAGAGCCCTCTCTGTGGGCAAGCGTGCCATCGCCCCAGCCAGGCCCAGACCGTCATTAAAGGGTCGAATTCTCTGCCAAATAATTTTAAGTAAATGAAAGCATTTGGGATTGCTTTCCTTACTTGGTTTGGATCCTCTTAAGGTAATGTACGAGTTGTTTTTTTCTAAAGTAAAACCTATTCAGGTTAAATTGCCGTGTTGGCACTTTGCGATAAATAAGTGGGTTGTGGGTCGCAGTTTGGGCACTCGGTCTCCAAAAGGTTCGCCATCACTGTGCTAGTGTGGTCTTGGGTCAGCCGCAAGTTCTTTCAGAGCTGTTCTCTCACGGGCAGTTCTCAAGGGAGCTCTCTCAGCCCCACCTACATCACAGAGTGTCAGTTGCAAGGAGGGAAGGGAAAGGAGATTGTAAGCTGCTCTGAGACCCCTTCGGGTAGCGAAGGGCGGGGTATTAAATCCAATCTCCCCCTCTCTCTCTCCCCCCTCTCTGTCAAAAGCTCACAATGTTTGTTTGTTCGTTTCCCCCCACCAACTGTTTACTGAATCCACAGACAAGTCCATTTGAGACACCAGCAAGACGGCTCATTCACCAGCGACAGGCCTGCCGTTCAAGCGGGGCCGCCCTCCTCGCTCTGCACTGCAGGATCGAGAGAGAGACGCCTCGTTCTGCACAGCCTACGTTTTGCCAGTTATGCCATGTCCAAGGAACCGCCAAACCCTGGAGCGGATAGCGGTGACCGGTATATGCTAGCAGAGGCTGCATGCACCTAGAATACAGGTGAGCCGCATCAAGAGGGGTTGTTTTTTTAAACACAGCAGAACGTTAAATCGTGCATTTCCTGATCAACAGTCTAAAGCAGTAGAATCCAGGAAGTGCTCTGTGCCCACAGCTGTTGTTTTCTCTCTCTCTGAGCTTTTGATTCTGCGTGCCCAAGGAGGTCAAGAATGTTCCCCCGGCTTTCCTCAATCTATGCCAAGCTGAATTATTCAAGAGGGCCTTTTTGTGCAGGTATTAAGGGTTGTGCACTACACTGAATGATTCACAAAGGAACTCGGATAAATGATAAGGGACTGGAGTCCACACTATCGGGTTTAGCTTACTGTAAAGCAGGGCCCTGCTATGGAACTTTGCGTCAGCTAACGCAGGGGTGTCGAACTCATTTGTTATGTAGGCTGGCCCCATTTGACACTTTTGGCATCCTGGTGGGATGTCTGTCTGTATGACTGTTGAGCTCTGGATTTGGGCCAGTGGAGGGCAGTGTTCCCTCTAAGCTGAGTTAGTGTGAGCTAGCTCACAGTTTTTTAGCCTCCAGCTCACACCTTTTTGTCTCAGTTCCAGAAGAATGGCTCCAGAGCAAGCTAATGTATGCAGTTGCTCACAACTTTAATGCTGGTCACTCACATAGTAGAATTTTTGCTCACAAGACTCCACAGCTTAGAGCAGGGGTGTCGAACTCGTTTGGTATGAGAGCCGGATTTGACATAAATGAGACCTTGTTGGGCCGGGCCACGTGTGTCATAAAATGTAGTGCCAGATAGCGGAGATATAAACTTTCTAGAAAGGACACAAACACAAAGTGTTTTTTTTAACTTAAAATAAAAACATGGCTTAAAACATCAGCACTCTTACGATATTTTGTTTATTTACCAGGGTCTGATAACTGACACCTCTTGCTCTGAATTACTGCATCAAAAGGTCTGTGCTGTTCCAGTCTTGAGTATGCTGTTCAGGTGTGTATCTGTAAGCTGCAAACCTATGATGACGCAGCAGCAGCAGAACCGGAAGAAGAAGCAGAAGACAGCCAGTTCCACTGCGGGCCCGATAGAAGCCCTCCGGGGGCCTGATCCGGCCCCCAGGCCGCATGTTTGACGCCCCTGATCTAATGCAAGGGTGTGAAACATAAGGCCCGGGGGCCGGAAGCGGCCCATCCGGGGCTCTTACCCGGCCCGCAAGCAACTGGTATGTATGGAAATGTAAGGTGCTCCCCCTTTTATGCTATCCCTTGGGGGGGGGAACTAGTCTCGCATATGGTTAAATACGTTGATGGGGGCTTTTGTCGGTTCCCCAGTAAATCAATTGCTTTCACTGCTTTAGTTTGTATTTTGAGTAAAAAATAGCATTGTTAATTGGGTCTGCCAGCGTCCTTTATAAAGTTTATATCTCCAGTACATGGCGTTACGTTTTATGGCACATGTGGCCCGGCCCGACAAAGTGACATTTATGTCAGATCCAGCCCTCGTAACAAATAAGTTTGACACCTCTGACCGAATGTGTCATGCTAACATTAAGCTTTGCTTCAGTACTGTTTTTTAGGCTTCTGATTAGTCCGGCATCTCTAATTCTATCACGTTGTGTACTGCGTGCCTCATCCCGTCGACTGGGTTGACTCACTCTGGGAAAGCTGCCTTGAGTCCAGTGAGAAACGTGGACTATGAAGAAGAAGAAGAAAGAAGAAGAAGAAGAGATTGGATTTATACCCCGCCCTTCACTACCCAAAGGAGTCTCAGAGCGGCTCACAAACTCCTTTCATTTCCCCTCCCCACAACAGACACCCTGGGAGGTAGGCGGGGCTGAGAGAGCTCTGACAGAAACTGCTCTTTTTCAAGAACAGCTCTTATCAGAGCTACGGCTTGCCCAAGGTCATCCAGCAGCTGCAAGTGGAGGAGTAGGGAATCAAACCCGGTTCTCCCAGATTAGAGTCCATGCATTTAAGAAGAAGAAGAAGAGAAGAGATTGGATTTATATCCTGCCCTTCACTACCCAAAGGAGTCTCAGAGTGGCTTACAAACTCCTTTCCCTTCCCCTCCCCACAACAGACACTCTGTGAGGTAGGTGGGGCTGAGAGAGCTCTTGACAGAAATGGCTCTTTTTCAAGAACAGCTGTGCCAGAACTATGGCTTGCCCAAGGTCATCCAGCCAGGTGCAAGTGGAGGAGTGGGGAATCAAACCCGGTTCTCCCAGATTAGTGTCCATGCACTTCACCACAACACCATATAAGAATAAAATGAAACAAACTGACATGGAGTGGGACTGTTTCAGCACACGTTCCTCGACACATTTACCTAGTACGGGTTCCCCAACACAGGGCCCACGGGCACCATGGCCCCTGCTAGTACTTCCTTTCACACCCACCAAGTTTTTCGGGAAATGGGCAGGACCTCTGGAAGGCAGGGCTTGTTACGGGCCGCCCTCTTTCAAATGGAAAGGTTTTCCGGTAGAGAATCAGAAGGACGGGTAAACACCAGGCCTTTCCCTGGTCAGTGCCCGATTTTATTCCCACTTCAGGATTTTCTCTGTCCCGGGGGATGTGAGGAGGCATTTGGCTCCGCCTTCCGAGGCAGCCATTTTTGGGAGGGGGCAACCCAACATCCTCTCTCAAAATTTAAAAAGTGCCCACAGGCTCAAAAAAGGCTGACACAGTACATATTTTCCCTGCCATTCCTCAAAGCAGCTCAGGGCTCCATATGTGGCTCTCCCCTTCTCCATTTGTCCTCGCAACAACCCTGCGAGGTCGGTCAGGTCCTCTCTCAAAATCCTCTCACAAAATTTAAAAAGTGCCCACAGGCTCAAAAAAGGCTGACACAGTACATATTTTCCCTGCCATTCCTCAAAGCAGCTCAGGGCTCCATATGTGGCTCTCCCCTTCTCCATTTGTCCTCGCAACAACCCTGCGAGGTCGGTCAGGTCCTCTCTCAAAATCCTCTCACAAAATTTAAAAAGTGCCCACAGGCTCAAAAAGGCTGACACAGTACATATTTTCCCTGCCATTCCTCAAAGCAGCTCAGGGCTCCATATGTGGCTCTCCCCTTCTCCATCTGTCCTCACAACCACCCTGCGAGGTCGGTCAGGCCAAGGGCACGTGAATGGCCCGTGATCCCCCAGCAAGCTTCACGGCAGGGACCTGAACCCAGGACTTGCCAGAACACAGCTCAGCGTTCTAACCACTCCGAAGTTCCCCATCTGGCGGGAGGCCAGCCACCAGAGAGGGTTTCGTAAGACGGAACACAGATGACAGGACTCACGCCGGTGCAGTGTGGCCATCTGCCCGTTGCATAACCAGAAAGCAAAAAAAAAAAAAGGATTAAAAGTCGAGACCCCTGCCCTCCTTTCCAGGAAGTGCTGCCACACTGCCAAGTTAGATTAAGCGTGGACTGGCATCAGAGAAGCGTCCGTCTGAGCCAACTCTTCTGAAAGAGCTCTTTATTCCTGCCCGCTGGGTCCGTCAGGTGGGGCAAAGGCTCACCTGCCTGCTCACACGAACCTATCAGGAAGGAGAAAGCCTCCTCTCCAAAACTTTCACTTGAAACCCATCGGGTGACTAAGCGATCCAAGGGAAGAGGCCGGGGTGGGGCAAATCAGATTCATAACCAATTTTTTAAATTAAATTCCTCCTCATGAGCAGACAGGGAAAGGCCTTGGGAGGAAGCGGGCTCAGCAGAGAATTCAAAAAGCTTTCAACGCCGCTCACTATTTGATTTGGCCAGCTTAGATACTCCAGGGGAGGACGGGTTGCCAACTCTGGGTTCCAAAGACCTGGAGATTTGGGGGGCGCCTGGGGTTGGGGGGGTCGGAGAGGGCAGAGACCTCAGTCAGGGAGCAGAAGGGGGACATATCCAATGTTCCCTCTAAGCTGTGGAGTCCTGTGAGCAAAAATTCTACTTTGTGAGCTACCGGCATTAAAGTTGTGAGCAAGCAATTTGGCTACTGCATAAATTAGGTTGCTCCGGAGCCCTCCCTTCCTGAGCGAAGACAAAAAGGTGTGAGCCGGAAGCTAAAAAACTGTGACCTAGCTCACACTAACTCAGCTTAGAGGGAACACGGGACATAGCGGGTCAGGAACGTGCACTCAAAGCAAGGGGCGACCCTCAAAACAAGGGTAGAGCTCAGAAAATTATGGGGGGGCTGAAAGCCAGTAACTTTTGACAGAGATGTCCGGCTCAGGTCGAAGGGTTTCAGCCCAGTTCTGGAAATGCCCCCGTTGATGGACGCTCACCCTGACAATTCCCCTCGGAGTCCAGGAATCCTCCATCCTGGAACACCTCCTGGTCGCACCATTGGGCCTTGGTGGCAAGCGGCCTTCTTCTGACGAGACTGAGGGAGACGCCACCAGACTCCACAGCCTCCCCCTGGCCTCGCCCAACGGACGCTCTCCAAGGCTGTTCTGTCCCCCTTCTGTTGATGGCCTCACCCTGGCAACGGGACGCCCCCCCTCCGTGTTCCAGAAGCCAGGACGGTCATCATCACAGTGGCCAGTTCAATTCCAACCCCGAGCAGGCTCAAATTATCCACTAGCATCAGAGGCTGCCTTTTGCGCTGGGACAGGGCTATTTTTAAAAAGGAACATTTACAACAATCCAGCAAAGTAGGCCACCATGTGGTTCCCATGCAAGGCAGAAGATTGGAACGAAGAGGGCAGAGGCCGGCCTCTAAAGCCACCTGCTGAGTTCACGGCTGAGGTGGGATCTGAATTCAGGACGGCTGACTCACGCCAACTCTGGGTTGGGGAATTCCTGGGGATTTGGGGACTGGAGGCCGGGGAGGGTGCGGTTCGGAGGGCGGGGTAGGCAGCAGGGCATAACGCCACAAAGGCCAACTCCCAAAGCGGCCATTTTCTCCAGAGAAATTGATCTCTGTCATCTGGAGATCAGTTGTAAATCTGGGAGATTTCCGGGCCCGAGGGCGGAGCCTGGCACAGTGGGGTTCCGGGTGGGGAAAGACCTCAGCAGGGAACGATGCCATTCAGCCCACCTTCCAAAGCAGCCATTTCCTCCTGGAGAAGTGGAATAACCTTTTAAACAAACAAGCACTACCTAGTCTGGAAATCATCTGTAATCCTGGGAGACCTCCGCCTGCTTCCTGGGGGTTGGCAACCCCAGGGGAGCGCAACAGGTTTCCCTTCCCCCCCATATATATTTGCAAAACCATAAGATCAGCACCGTGTTTCTAAACCAGCACTTCCAGGAAACAGAAGTTGCCAAACATATTTTCAGTGGGGGGAAGAGAGAGAGAGAGAGAGAGAGTTAGGTTCCGGTCACCTAAACCAGGATGCAAAGTTCAGCCTGGTACTGAAATTAACATTGATGAATGTACTGAAATTAACATTGATGAATGTCCCAAGACAATTGTCAGCTCCAAAGCGCCAGGAGGAAAAGCCCAAATACTGGAAGAGGTGACTTTTCGTCTCTCTTCCAGACCTCGAAAGTACAAACCACACTGGTCAGACGCCAGTGTTCCCTCTAAGCTGAGTGAGTGTGAGCTAGCTCACAGTTTTTCAGCCTCCGGCTCGCAGATTTTTGTCTTCGCTCAGGAAGGAGGGCTCCAGAGCAGACTAATTTGTGCAGTAGCCAAATTGCTCACTCACAACTTCAATGCCAGCAGCTCACATATTGGGACAATAATAGAATGTCTCCATTTGCCCACTAAAATTAGTTTGGGCAAAAATGGGTTAGGCTCCATGTATACCACCCACAGAATCAAGCTGCAAAGTTTTTTATCCACGGGGGGATACTTCTCCATTCGCCGTTTTCACGAAGGGGGACTGGGGGAGGGGGTGTTCCCTTCCTTACCGTCAGCGGCGAATAGTGCCCCCCTCTGCAGAACGACTCCGGTCCAAGCCCACGAGCGACCCGCCGTCTTTAGAAACCGGAGTCACTCCGCCTTTCCATTGCACCGTAAATCCACCCCCTCCTCTCCAGCGCAGAAGGCACACAATAGAGGCGGCCGCGAGAAGACCCCCCAACAAAGCTTGCAGGGCGACGGATCGGATGGTGCAGCCCCCAAAATCCCGACGGACGGACGGCGGGGGGTGGGTGGGGGTGAA
>NW_015169875.1:72018-72996 GCF_001447785.1 Gekko japonicus | reverse complement strand
GGGGGGGTACCAGAGTGGGGGGGTGGGGCGCGTGGGAAAACTCACCGACTTGCTGGCAAAGTTTCCGGAATGGGGGAGAAGGTGGTGGGGTTTTTTGTTGTTCTGCAATGCCTCCTTTTCAGGGGCCCGGCTGTCCCATGGGCTCGGCTCCTCGTGGGCGCCCCCCGGTCCGAGCGCAGGGCTGGCGGGGCAGAGAAGGGAAGGACTCGCGGCGGCTCCTTCCCTTGCGCGGCGCTTTCGACTTCGCAGGACAGGAAATCGACTCCTGGGCGAACGCGTGGCCACGCCCGCTGGGCGCTTTTGCAGCCGGGCGCGCCCTCCCCGGGAGAGGGGAGGATCCGAGGCTTCCCCTTCCCCCAGCAAGGCTGGGAAAAGCCAGCCGGCAACCTGCTAGAGCCCCGGGATCGAAGGCGTTTCTCTGGAGGGCCGGATCTGACATAAAGGAGACCTTATTGGGATGGGCCACCTGCAGGGCTCTTTTGGTAGGAAAAAGCCCAGCAGGGACTCATTAGCATCATAGGCCACACCCAACAGCAGAAACTCATTAGCATATTAGGCCGCACCCCTGACAGCACAGCTCATTAACACATTAGGCCGCACCCCCATGTTGCCAGAAGTGTGGTCATCCAGCAGCACACCCACCTTTTGCTCCTTATTCTGTTTACCCTGTTTGTTGTCAAAACCCAGGGCTGTTCTTGTAGCAGGAACTCCTTTGCATGTTAGGCCACATGCCCCTAACGTTTTTGTTGTTGATCAGTCGCATAGTGGGTGCGTTCAGAAGGGGGCTTTACATCGGTTAGGGTGCCGGTTCCAATCGTTGTACTTACCGGTGTTCAGACGGGGCACATCTGCCTCCTCTCCCTAACCGGTGTAAAGCCCTTTACACCGTTGCACTCTGCTACCAGGTCCCAAGTGGTGGTATACAGAGTGCAACGGTTGTAAACGGTGCACCCCGGCGTCTGATCGCTCTCCACCGGT